>NC_071108.1:9327500-9335000 GCF_024256425.1 Clarias gariepinus | reverse complement strand
AGGGTGAAGCCTGCTTAGCTTTCTAAATGAGGCTTAATCTGGCACTCACATACCAGTATCACTAGAAGTGGGAACTGGGTTGGAGGAAGGCCTATTTGACCAATTAAAATGATTTATTTTTAATTTATTTAAAAAAAAAAAAAGAAAGAAAAAAAAACTATATGAGGAATAACACTGAAAAGCTTACAGGATCAGGTGGTCTCCCATCCAAGCGCTACCCAGGGTGAAGCCTGCTTAGCTTTTTAAATCAGGCTTGATCTGGCACTCTCATACCAGTACAACTAGAAGTGGAAAGTGGGTTGAAGGAAGGCCTATTTGACCAATTAAAATGATTTATTTTTAATTTATTTAAAAAAAAAAAAAAAAAACTATATGAGGAATAAAACTGAAAAGCTTACAGGATCAGGTGGTCTCCCATCCAAGCACTACCCAGGGTGAAGCCTGCTTAGCTTTCTAAATCAGGCTTGATCTGGCACTCTCATACCAGTATCACTAGAAGTGGAAACTGGGTTGAAGGAAGGGCTATTTGACCAATTAAAATGATTTATTTTTAATTTATTTAAAAAAAAAAAAAAAAAAAAAAAAAAAACTATATGAGGAATAAAACTAAGCAAGCTTACAGGATCAGGTGGTCTTCCATCCAAGCACTACCCAGGGTGAAGCCTGCTTAGCTTTCTAAATCAGGCTTGATCTGGCACTCTCATACCAGTACAACTAGAAGTGGAAACTGGGTTGAAGGAAGGCCTATTTGACCAATTAAAATGATTTATTTTTAATTTATTTAAAAAAAAAAAAAAAAACTATATGAGGAATAAAACTGAAAAGCTTACAGGATCAGTTGGTCTCCCATCCAAGCACTACCCAGGGTGAAGCCTGCTTAGCTTTCTATATGAGGCTTGATCTGGCACTCACATACCAGTATCACTAGAAGTGGAAACTGGGTTGGAGGAAGGCCTATTTGACCAATTAAAATGATTTATTTTTAATTTATTTAAAAAAAAAAAAAAACTATATGAGGAATAAAACTGAAAAGCTTACAGGATCAGTTGGTCTCCCATCCAAGCACTACCCAGGGTGAAGCCTGCTTAGCTTTCTATATGAGGCTTGATCTGGCACTCACATACCAGTATCACTAGAAGTGGAAACTGGGTTGGAGGAAGGCCTATTTGACCAATTAAAATGATTTATTTTTAATTTATTTAAAAAAAAATAAAAAAATAAAAAAACTATATGAGGAATAAAACTGAAAAGCTTACATGATCAGGTGGTCTTCCATCCAAGCACTACCCAGGGTGAAGCCTGCTTAGCTTTCTAAATGAGGTCTGATCTGGCACTCTCATACCAGTACAACTAGAAGTGGAAACTGGGTTGAAGGAAGGCCTATTTGACCAATTAAAATTATTTTTTTTTAATTTATTTAAAAAAAAAAAAAAAACTATATGAGGAATAAAACTGAAAAGCTTACAGGATCAGGTGGTCTCCCATCCAAGCACTACCCAGGGTGAAGCCTGCTTAGCTTTCTAAATCAGGCTTGATCTGGCACTCTCATACCAGTACAACTAGAAGTGGAAACTGGGTTGAAGGAAGGCCTATTTGACCAATTAAAATGATTTATTTTTAATTTATTTAAAAAAAAAAAAAAAAAAACTATATGAGGAATAAAACTGAAAAGCTTACAGGATCAGTTGGTCTCCCATCCAAGCACTACCCAGGGTGAAGCCTGCTTAGCTTTCTATATGAGGCTTGATCTGGCACTCACATATCAGTATCACTAGAAGTGGAAACTGGGTTGGAGGAAGGCCTATTTGACCAATTAAAATGATTTATTTTTAATTTATTTAAAAAAAAAAAAAAAAAAACTATATGAGGAATAAAACTGAAAAGCTTACAGGATCAGGTGGTCTCCCATCCAAGCACTACCCAGGGTGAAGCCTGCTTAGCTTTCTAAATCAGGCTTGATCTGGCACTCTCATACCAGTACAACTGGAAGTGGAAACTGGGTTGAAGGAAGGCCTATTTGACCAATTAAAATGATTTATTTTTAATTTATTTATTTATTTATTTATTTTTTTAAAAAAAAAAAAAAAAAAAAAAAAAAACTATATGAGGAATAAAACTGAAAAGCTTACAGGATCAGGTGGTCTCCCATCCAAGCACTGCCCAGGGTGAAGCCTGCTTAGCTTTCTAAATCAGGCTTGATCTGGCACTCTCATACCAGTACAACTAGAAGTGGAAACTGGGTTGAAGGAAGGCCTATTTGACCAATTAAAATGATTTATTTTTAATTTATTTAAAAAAAAAAAAAAAAAACTATATGAGGAATAAAACTGAAAAGCTTACAGGATCAGTTGGTCTCCCATCCAAGCACTACCCAGGGTGAAGCCTGCTTAGCTTTCTATATGAGGCTTGATCTGGCACTCACATACCAGTATCACTAGAAGTGGAAACTGGGTTGGAGGAAGGCCTATTTGACCAATTAAAATGATTTATTTTTAATTTATTTAAAAAAAAAAAAAAAAAAAAAAAAAAAAAAAAAACTATATGAGGAATAAAACTGAAAAGCTTACAGGATCAGGTGGTCTCCCATCCAAGCACTACCCAGGGTGAAGCCTGCTTAGCTTTCTAAATCAGGCTTGATCTGGCACTCTCATACCAGTACAACTAAAAGTGGAAACTGGGTTGAAGGAAGGCCTATTTGACCAATTAAAATGATTTATTTTTAATTTATTTAAAAAAAAAAAAAAAACTATATGAGGAATAAAACTGAAAAGCTTACAGGATCAGGTGGTCTCCCATCCAAGCACTACCCAGGGTGAAGCCTGCTTAGCTTTCTAAATGAGGCTTGATCTGGCACTCACATACCAGTATCACTAGAAGTGTAAACTGGGTTGGAGGAAGGCCTATTTGACCAATTAAAATGATTTATTTTTAATTTATTTAAAACAAAAAGAAAAAACTATATGAGGAATAAAACTGAAAAGCTTACAGGATCAGGTGGTCTCCCATCCAAGCACTACCCAGGGTGAAGCCTGCTTAGCTTTCTAAATCAGGCTTGATCTGGCACTCTCATACCAGTACAACTAGAAGTGGAAACTGGGTTGAAGGAAGGCCTATTTGACCAATTAAAATGATTTATTTTTAATTTATTAAAAAAAAAAAAAGAAACTATATGAGGAATAAAACTGAAAAGCTTACAGGATCAGGTGGTCTCCCATCCAAGCACTACCCAGGGTGAAGCCTGCTTAGCTTTCTAAATCAGGCTTGATCTGGCACTCTCATACCAGTACAACTAGAAGTGGAAACTGGGTTGAAGGAAGGCCTATTTGACCAATTAAAATGATTTATTTTTAATTTATTTAAAAAAAAAAAAAAAAAAACTATATGAGGAATAAAACTGAAAAGCTTACAGGATCAGTTGGTCTCCCATCCAAGCACTACCCAGGGTGAAGCCTGCTTAGCTTTCTATATGAGGCTTGATCTGGCACTCACATACCAGTATCACTAGAAGTGGAAACTGGGTTGGAGGAAGGCCTATTTGACCAATTAAAATGATTTATTTTTAATTTATTTAAAAAAAAAAAAAAAAAAAAAAAAAAAAAAAAAACTATATGAGGAATAAAACTGAAAAGCTTACATGATCAGGTGGTCTCCCATCCAAGCACTACCCAGGGTGAAGCCTGCTTAGCTTTCTAAATCAGGCTTGATCTGGCACTCTCATACCAGTACAACTAGAAGTGGAAACTGGGTTGAAGGAAGGCCTATTTGACCAATTAAAATGATTTATTTTTAATTTATTTAAAAAAAAAAAAAAAAAACTATATGAGGAATAAAACTGAAAAGCTTACAGGATCAGGTGGTCTCCCATCCAAGCACTACCCAGGGTGAAGCCTGCTTAGCTTTCTAAATGAGGCTTGATCTGGCACTCACATACCAGTATCACTAGAAGTGTAAACTGGGTTGGAGGAAGGCCTATTTGACCAATTAAAATGATTTATTTTTAATTTATTTAAAACAAAAAAAAAAAACTATATGAGGAATAAAACTGAAAAGCTTACAGGATCAGGTGGTCTCCCATCCAAGCACTACCCAGGGTGAAGCCTGCTTAGCTTTCTAAATCAGGCTTGATCTGGCACTCTCATACCAGTACAACTAGAAGTGGAAACTGGGTTGAAGGAAGGCCTATTTGACCAATTAAAATGATTTATTTTTAATTTATTAAAAAAAAAAAAAAAAAACTATATGAGGAATAAAACTGAAAAGCTTACAGGATCAGGTGGTCTCCCATCCAAGCACTACCCAGGGTGAAGCCTGCTTAGCTTTCTAAATCAGGCTTGATCTGGCACTCTCATACCAGTACAACTAGAAGTGGAAACTGGGTTGAAGGAAGGCCTATTTGACCAATTAAAATGATTTATTTTTAATTTATTTAAAAAAAAAAAAAAAAAACTATATGAGGAATAAAACTGAAAAGCTTACAGGATCAGTTGGTCTCCCATCCAAGCACTACCCAGGGTGAAGCCTGCTTAGCTTTCTATATGAGGCTTGATCTGGCACTCACATACCAGTATCACTAGAAGTGGAAACTGGGTTGGAGGAAGGCCTATTTGACCAATTAAAATGATTTATTTTTAATTTATTTAAAAAAAAAAAAAAAAAAAAAAAAAACTATATGAGGAGTAAAACTGAAAAGCTTACAGGATCAGGTGGTCTCCCATCCAAGCACTACCCAGGGTGAAGCCTGCTTAGCTTTCTAAATCAGGCTTGATCTGGCACTCTCATACCAGTACAACTAAAAGTGGAAACTGGGTTGAAGGAAGGCCTATTTGACCAATTAAAATGATTTATTTTTAATTTATTTAAAAAAAAAAAAAAAAAAAAAAAAAAAACTATATGAGGAATAAAACTGAAAAGCTTACAGGATCAGGTGGTCTCCCATCCAAGCACTACCCAGGGTGAAGCCTGCTTAGCTTTCTAAATCAGGCTTGATCTGGCACTCTCATACCAGTATCACTAGAAGTGGAAACTGGGTTGAAGGAAGGGCTATTTGACCAATTAAAATGATTTATTTTTAATTTATTTAAAAAAAAAAAAAAAAAAAAAAAAAAAAAAAAAAAAAACTATATGAGGAATAAAACTAAGCAAGCTTACAGGATCAGGTGGTCTTCCATCCAAGCACTACCCAGGGTGAAGCCTGCTTAGCTTTCTAAATCAGGCTTGATCTGGCACTCTCATACCAGTACAACTAGAAGTGGAAACTGGGTTGAAGGAAGGCCTATTTGACCAATTAAAATGATTTATTTTTAATTTATTTAAAAAAAAAAAAAAAAACTATATGAGGAATAAAACTGAAAAGCTTACAGGATCAGGTGGTCTCCCATCCAAGCGCTACCCAGGGTGAAGCCTGCTTAGCTTTTTAAATCAGGCTTGATCTGGCACTCTCATACCAGTACATCTAGAAGTGGAAACTGGGTTGAAGGAAGGCCTATTTGACCAATTAAAATGATTTATTTTTAATTTATTTAAAAAAAAAAAAAAAAAAACTATATGAGGAATAAAACTGAAAAGCTTACAGGATCAGGTGGTCTCCCATCCAAGCACTACCCAGGGTGAAGCCTGCTTAGCTTTCTAAATCAGGCTTGATCTGGCACTCTCATACCAGTATCACTAGAAGTGGAAACTGGGTTGAAGGAAGGGCTATTTGACCAATTAAAATGATTTATTTTTAATTTATTTAAAAAAAAAATAAATTAAAAAAAAGAAAGAAAAAAAAACTATATGAGGAATAAAACTGAAAAGCTTACAGGATCAGGTGGTCTACCATCCAAGCACTACCCAGGGTGAAGCCTGCTTAGCTTTCTAAATCAGGCTTGATCTGGCACTCTCATACCAGTACAACTAGAAGTGGAAACTGGGTTGAAGGAAGGCCTATTTGACCAATTAAAATGATTTATTTTTAATTTATTAAAAAAAAAAAAAAAAACTATATGAGGAATAAAACTGAAAAGCTTACAGGATCAGGTGGTCTCCCATCCAAGCACTACCCAGGGTGAAGCCTGCTTAGCTTTCTAAATGAGGCTTAATCTGGCACTCACATACCAGTATCACTAGAAGTGGGAACTGGGTTGGAGGAAGGCCTATTTGACCAATTAAAATGATTTATTTTTAATTTATTTAAAAAAAAAAAAGAAAGAAAAAAAAACTATATGAGGAATAACACTGAAAAGCTTACAGGATCAGGTGGTCTCCCATCCAAGCGCTACCCAGGGTGAAGCCTGCTTAGCTTTTTAAATCAGGCTTGATCTGGCACTCTCATACCAGTACAACTAGAAGTGGAAAGTGGGTAGAAGGAAGGCCTATTTGACCAATTAAAATGATTTATTTTTAATTTATTTAAAAAAAAAAAAAAAAAACTATATGAGGAATAAAACTGAAAAGCTTACAGGATCAGGTGGTCTCCCATCCAAGCACTACCCAGGGTGAAGCCTGCTTAGCTTTCTAAATCAGGCTTGATCTGGCACTCTCATACCAGTATCACTAGAAGTGGAAACTGGGTTGAAGGAAGGCCTATTTGACCAATTAAAATGATTTATTTTTAATTTATTTAAAAAAAAAAAAAAAAACTATATGAGGAATAAAACTGAAAAGCTTACAGGATCAGGTGGTCTCCCATCCAAGCACTACCCAGGGTGAAGCCTGCTTAGCTTTCTAAATCAGGCTTGATCTGGCACTCTCATACCAGTATCACTAGAAGTGGAAACTGGGTTGAAGGAAGGGCTATTTGACCAATTAAAATGATTTATTTTTAATTTATTTAAAAAAAAAATAAATTAAAAAAAAGAAAGAAAAAAAAACTATATGAGGAATAAAACTGAAAAGCTTACAGGATCAGGTGGTCTACCATCCAAGCACTACCCAGGGTGAAGCCTGCTTAGCTTTCTAAATCAGGCTTGATCTGGCACTCTCATACCAGTACAACTAGAAGTGGAAACTGGGTTGAAGGAAGGCCTATTTGACCAATTAAAATGATTTATTTTTAATTTATTAAAAAAAAAAAAAAAACTATATGAGGAATAAAACTGAAAAGCTTACAGGATCAGGTGGTCTCCCATCCAAGCACTACCCAGGGTGAAGCCTGCTTAGCTTTCTAAATGAGGCTTAATCTGGCACTCACATACCAGTATCACTAGAAGTGGGAACTGGGTTGGAGGAAGGCCTATTTGACCAATTAAAATGATTTATTTTTAATTTATTTAAAAAAAAAAAAAGAAAGAAAAAAAAACTATATGAGGAATAACACTGAAAAGCTTACAGGATCAGGTGGTCTCCCATCCAAGCGCTACCCAGGGTGAAGCCTGCTTAGCTTTTTAAATCAGGCTTGATCTGGCACTCTCATACCAGTACAACTAGAAGTGGAAAGTGGGTTGAAGGAAGGCCTATTTGACCAATTAAAATGATTTATTTTTAATTTATTTAAAAAAAAAAAAAAAAAACTATATGAGG
>NC_071108.1:9302500-9322500 GCF_024256425.1 Clarias gariepinus | reverse complement strand
AAGCTTACAGGATCAGGTGGTCTTCCATCCAAGCACTACCCAGGGTGAAGCCTGCTTAGCTTTCTAAATCAGGCTTGATCTGGCACTCTCATACCAGTACAACTAGAAGTGGAAACTGGGTTGAAGGAAGGCCTATTTGACCAATTAAAATGATTTATTTTTAATTTATTTAAAAAAAAAAAAAAAAACTATATGAGGAATAAAACTGAAAAGCTTACAGGATCAGTTGGTCTCCCATCCAAGCACTACCCAGGGTGAAGCCTGCTTAGCTTTCTATATGAGGCTTGATCTGGCACTCACATACCAGTATCACTAGAAGTGGAAACTGGGTTGGAGGAAGGCCTATTTGACCAATTAAAATGATTTATTTTTAATTTATTTAAAAAAAAAAAAAAACTATATGAGGAATAAAACTGAAAAGCTTACAGGATCAGTTGGTCTCCCATCCAAGCACTACCCAGGGTGAAGCCTGCTTAGCTTTCTATATGAGGCTTGATCTGGCACTCACATACCAGTATCACTAGAAGTGGAAACTGGGTTGGAGGAAGGCCTATTTGACCAATTAAAATGATTTATTTTTAATTTATTTAAAAAAAAATAAAAAAATAAAAAAACTATATGAGGAATAAAACTGAAAAGCTTACATGATCAGGTGGTCTTCCATCCAAGCACTACCCAGGGTGAAGCCTGCTTAGCTTTCTAAATGAGGTCTGATCTGGCACTCTCATACCAGTACAACTAGAAGTGGAAACTGGGTTGAAGGAAGGCCTATTTGACCAATTAAAATTATTTTTTTTTAATTTATTTAAAAAAAAAAAAAAAACTATATGAGGAATAAAACTGAAAAGCTTACAGGATCAGGTGGTCTCCCATCCAAGCACTACCCAGGGTGAAGCCTGCTTAGCTTTCTAAATCAGGCTTGATCTGGCACTCTCATACCAGTACAACTAGAAGTGGAAACTGGGTTGAAGGAAGGCCTATTTGACCAATTAAAATGATTTATTTTTAATTTATTTAAAAAAAAAAAAAAAAAAACTATATGAGGAATAAAACTGAAAAGCTTACAGGATCAGTTGGTCTCCCATCCAAGCACTACCCAGGGTGAAGCCTGCTTAGCTTTCTATATGAGGCTTGATCTGGCACTCACATATCAGTATCACTAGAAGTGGAAACTGGGTTGGAGGAAGGCCTATTTGACCAATTAAAATGATTTATTTTTAATTTATTTAAAAAAAAAAAAAAAAAAACTATATGAGGAATAAAACTGAAAAGCTTACAGGATCAGGTGGTCTCCCATCCAAGCACTACCCAGGGTGAAGCCTGCTTAGCTTTCTAAATCAGGCTTGATCTGGCACTCTCATACCAGTACAACTGGAAGTGGAAACTGGGTTGAAGGAAGGCCTATTTGACCAATTAAAATGATTTATTTTTAATTTATTTATTTATTTATTTATTTTTTTTAAAAAAAAAAAAAAAAAAAAAAAAAAAAACTATATGAGGAATAAAACTGAAAAGCTTACAGGATCAGGTGGTCTCCCATCCAAGCACTGCCCAGGGTGAAGCCTGCTTAGCTTTCTAAATCAGGCTTGATCTGGCACTCTCATACCAGTACAACTAGAAGTGGAAACTGGGTTGAAGGAAGGCCTATTTGACCAATTAAAATGATTTATTTTTAATTTATTTAAAAAAAAAAAAAAAAAACTATATGAGGAATAAAACTGAAAAGCTTACAGGATCAGTTGGTCTCCCATCCAAGCACTACCCAGGGTGAAGCCTGCTTAGCTTTCTATATGAGGCTTGATCTGGCACTCACATACCAGTATCACTAGAAGTGGAAACTGGGTTGGAGGAAGGCCTATTTGACCAATTAAAATGATTTATTTTTAATTTATTTAAAAAAAAAAAAAAAAAAAAAAAAAAAAAAAAAAAACTATATGAGGAATAAAACTGAAAAGCTTACAGGATCAGGTGGTCTCCCATCCAAGCACTACCCAGGGTGAAGCCTGCTTAGCTTTCTAAATCAGGCTTGATCTGGCACTCTCATACCAGTACAACTAAAAGTGGAAACTGGGTTGAAGGAAGGCCTATTTGACCAATTAAAATGATTTATTTTTAATTTATTTAAAAAAAAAAAAAAAACTATATGAGGAATAAAACTGAAAAGCTTACAGGATCAGGTGGTCTCCCATCCAAGCACTACCCAGGGTGAAGCCTGCTTAGCTTTCTAAATGAGGCTTGATCTGGCACTCACATACCAGTATCACTAGAAGTGTAAACTGGGTTGGAGGAAGGCCTATTTGACCAATTAAAATGATTTATTTTTAATTTATTTAAAACAAAAAGAAAAAACTATATGAGGAATAAAACTGAAAAGCTTACAGGATCAGGTGGTCTCCCATCCAAGCACTACCCAGGGTGAAGCCTGCTTAGCTTTCTAAATCAGGCTTGATCTGGCACTCTCATACCAGTACAACTAGAAGTGGAAACTGGGTTGAAGGAAGGCCTATTTGACCAATTAAAATGATTTATTTTTAATTTATTAAAAAAAAAAAAAGAAACTATATGAGGAATAAAACTGAAAAGCTTACAGGATCAGGTGGTCTCCCATCCAAGCACTACCCAGGGTGAAGCCTGCTTAGCTTTCTAAATCAGGCTTGATCTGGCACTCTCATACCAGTACAACTAGAAGTGGAAACTGGGTTGAAGGAAGGCCTATTTGACCAATTAAAATGATTTATTTTTAATTTATTTAAAAAAAAAAAAAAAAAAACTATATGAGGAATAAAACTGAAAAGCTTACAGGATCAGTTGGTCTCCCATCCAAGCACTACCCAGGGTGAAGCCTGCTTAGCTTTCTATATGAGGCTTGATCTGGCACTCACATACCAGTATCACTAGAAGTGGAAACTGGGTTGGAGGAAGGCCTATTTGACCAATTAAAATGATTTATTTTTAATTTATTTAAAAAAAAAAAAAAAAAAAAAAAAAAAAAAAAAAAAAAAAAACTATATGAGGAATAAAACTGAAAAGCTTACATGATCAGGTGGTCTCCCATCCAAGCACTACCCAGGGTGAAGCCTGCTTAGCTTTCTAAATCAGGCTTGATCTGGCACTCTCATACCAGTACAACTAGAAGTGGAAACTGGGTTGAAGGAAGGCCTATTTGACCAATTAAAATGATTTATTTTTAATTTATTTAAAAAAAAAAAAAAAAAACTATATGAGGAATAAAACTGAAAAGCTTACAGGATCAGGTGGTCTCCCATCCAAGCACTACCCAGGGTGAAGCCTGCTTAGCTTTCTAAATGAGGCTTGATCTGGCACTCACATACCAGTATCACTAGAAGTGTAAACTGGGTTGGAGGAAGGCCTATTTGACCAATTAAAATGATTTATTTTTAATTTATTTAAAACAAAAAAAAAAAACTATATGAGGAATAAAACTGAAAAGCTTACAGGATCAGGTGGTCTCCCATCCAAGCACTACCCAGGGTGAAGCCTGCTTAGCTTTCTAAATCAGGCTTGATCTGGCACTCTCATACCAGTACAACTAGAAGTGGAAACTGGGTTGAAGGAAGGCCTATTTGACCAATTAAAATGATTTATTTTTAATTTATTAAAAAAAAAAAAAAAAAACTATATGAGGAATAAAACTGAAAAGCTTACAGGATCAGGTGGTCTCCCATCCAAGCACTACCCAGGGTGAAGCCTGCTTAGCTTTCTAAATCAGGCTTGATCTGGCACTCTCATACCAGTACAACTAGAAGTGGAAACTGGGTTGAAGGAAGGCCTATTTGACCAATTAAAATGATTTATTTTTAATTTATTTAAAAAAAAAAAAAAAAAACTATATGAGGAATAAAACTGAAAAGCTTACAGGATCAGTTGGTCTCCCATCCAAGCACTACCCAGGGTGAAGCCTGCTTAGCTTTCTATATGAGGCTTGATCTGGCACTCACATACCAGTATCACTAGAAGTGGAAACTGGGTTGGAGGAAGGCCTATTTGACCAATTAAAATGATTTATTTTTAATTTATTTAAAAAAAAAAAAAAAAAAAAAAAAAAAAAAAAAAAAAAACTATATGAGGAGTAAAACTGAAAAGCTTACAGGATCAGGTGGTCTCCCATCCAAGCACTACCCAGGGTGAAGCCTGCTTAGCTTTCTAAATCAGGCTTGATCTGGCACTCTCATACCAGTACAACTAAAAGTGGAAACTGGGTTGAAGGAAGGCCTATTTGACCAATTAAAATGATTTATTTTTAATTTATTTAAAAAAAAAAAAAAAACTATATGAGGAATAAAACTGAAAAGCTTACAGGATCAGGTGGTCTCCCATCCAAGCACTACCCAGGGTGAAGCCTGCTTAGCTTTCTAAATGAGGCTTGATCTGGCACTCACATACCAGTATCACTAGAAGTGTAAACTGGGTTGGAGGAAGGCCTATTTGACCAATTAAAATGATTTATTTTTAATTTATTTAAAACAAAAAAAAAAAACTATATGAGGAATAAAACTGAAAAGCTTACAGGATCAGGTGGTCTCCCATCCAAGCACTACCCAGGGTGAAGCCTGCTTAGCTTTCTAAATCAGGCTTGATCTGGCACTCTCATACCAGTACAACTAGAAGTGGAAACTGGGTTGAAGGAAGGCCTATTTGACCAATTAAAATGATTTATTTTTAATTTATTAAAAAAAAAAAAAAAAACTATATGAGGAATAAAACTGAAAAGCTTACAGGATCAGGTGGTCTCCCATCCAAGCACTACCCAGGGTGAAGCCTGCTTAGCTTTCTAAATCAGGCTTGATCTGGCACTCTCATACCAGTACAACTAGAAGTGGAAACTGGGTTGAAGGAAGGCCTATTTGACCAATTAAAATGATTTATTTTTAATTTATTTAAAAAAAAAAAAAAAAAACTATATGAGGAATAAAACTGAAAAGCTTACAGGATCAGTTGGTCTCCCATCCAAGCACTACCCAGGGTGAAGCCTGCTTAGCTTTCTATATGAGGCTTGATCTGGCACTCACATACCAGTATCACTAGAAGTGGAAACTGGGTTGGAGGAAGGCCTATTTGACCAATTAAAATGATTTATTTTTAATTTATTTAAAAAAAAAAAAAAAAAAAAAAAAAAAAAACTATATGAGGAATAAAACTGAAAAGCTTACAGGATCAGGTGGTCTCCCATCCAAGCACTACCCAGGGTGAAGCCTGCTTAGCTTTCTAAATCAGGCTTGATCTGGCACTCTCATACCAGTACAACTAGAAGTGGAAACTGGGTTGAAGGAAGGCCTATTTGACCAATTAAAATGATTTATTTTTAATTTATTTAAAAAAAAAAAAAAAAACTATATGAGGAATAAAACTGAAAAGCTTACAGGATCAGGTGGTCTCCCATCCAAGCACTACCCAGGGTGAAGCCTGCTTAGCTTTCTAAATGAGGCTTGATCTGGCACTCACATACCAGTATCACTAGAAGTGTAAACTGGGTTGGAGGAAGGCCTATTTGACCAATTAAAATGATTTATTTTTAATTTATTTAAAACAAAAAAAACTATATGAGGAATAAAACTGAAAAGCTTACAGGATCAGGTGGTCTCCCATCCAAGCACTACCCAGGGTGAAGCCTGCTTAGCTTTCTAAATCAGGCTTGATCTGGCACTGTCATACCAGTACAACTAGAAGTGGAAACTGGGTTGAAGGAAGGCCTATTTGACCAATTAAAATGATTTATTTTTAATTTATTAAAAAAAAAAAAAAAAACTATATGAGGAATAAAACTGAAAAGCTTACAGGATCAGGTGGTCTCCCATCCAAGCACTACACAGGGTGAAGCCTGCTTAGCTTTCTAAATCAGGCTTGATCTGGCACTCTCATACCAGTACAACTAGAAGTGGAAACTGGGTTGAAGGAAGGCCTATTTGACCAATTAAAATGATTTATTTTTAATTTATTTAAAAAAAAAAAAAAAAAACTATATGAGGAATAAAACTGAAAAGCTTACAGGATCAGGTGGTCTCCCATCCAAGCGCTACCCAGGGTGAAGCCTGCTTAGCTTTTTAAATCAGGCTTGATCTGGCACTCTCATACCAGTACAACTAGAAGCGGAAACTGTGTTGAAGGAAGGCCTATTTGACCAATTAAAATGATTTATTTTTAATTTATTTAAAAAAAAAAAAAAAAAAAAAAAAAAAAAAAAAAACTATATGAGGAATAAAACTGAAAAGCTTACAGGATCAGGTGGTCTCCCATCCAAGCACTACCCAGGGTGAAGCCTGCTTAGCTTTCTAAATCAGGCTTGATCTGGCACTCTCATACCAGTATCACTAGAAGTGGAAACTGGGTTGAAGGAAGGCCTATTTGACCAATTAAAATGATTTATTTTTAATTTATTAAAAAAAAAAAAAAAAACTATATGAGGAATAAAACTGAAAAGCTTACAGGATCAGGTGGTCTCCTATCCAAGCACTACCCAGGGTGAAGCCTGCTTAGCTTTCTAAATCAGGCTTGATCTGGCACTCTCATACCAGTACAACTAGAAGTGGAAACTGGGTTGAAGGAAGGCCTATTTGACCAATTAAAATGATTTATTTTTAATTTATTAAAAAAAAAAAAAAAAAAACTATATGAGGAATAAAACTGAAAAGCTTACAGGATCAGTTGGTCTCCCATCCAAGCACTACCCAGGGTGAAGCCTGCTTAGCTTTCTATATGAGGCTTGATCTGGCACTCACATACCAGTATCACTAGAAGTGGAAACTGGGTTGGAGGAAGGCCTATTTGACCAATTAAAATGATTTATTTTTAATTTATTTAAAAAAAAAAAAAAAAAAAAAAAAAAAAAAAAAACTATATGAGGAATAAAACTGAAAAGCTTACAGGATCAGGTGGTCTCCCATCCAAGCACTACCCAGGGTGAAGCCTGCTTAGCTTTCTAAATCAGGCTTGATCTGGCACTCTCATACCAGTACAACTAGAAGTGGAAACTGGGTTGAAGGAAGGCCTATTTGACCAATTAAAATGATTTATTTTTAATTTATTTAAAAAAAAAAAAAAAAAAACTATATGAGGAATAAAACTGAAAAGCTTACAGGATCAGTTGGTCTCCCATCCAAGCACTACCCAGGGTGAAGCCTGCTTAGCTTTCTATATGAGGCTTGATCTGGCACTCACATACCAGTATCACTAGAAGTGGAAACTGGGTTGGAGGAAGGCCTATTTGACCAATTAAAATGATTTATTTTTAATTTATTTAAAAAAAAAAAAAAAAAAAAAAAAAAACTATATGAGGAATAAAACTGAAAAGCTTACAGGATCAGGTGGTCTCCCATCCAAGCACTACCCAGGGTGAAGCCTGCTTAGCTTTCTAAATCAGGCTTGATCTGGCACTCTCATACCAGTACAACTAGAAGTGGAAACTGGGTTGAAGGAAGGCCTATTTGACCAATTAAAATGATTTATTTTTAATTTATTTAAAAAAAAAAAAAAAAACTATATGAGGAATAAAACTGAAAAGCTTACAGGATCAGGTGGTCTCCCATCCAAGCACTACCCAGGGTGAAGCCTGCTTAGCTTTCTAAATGAGGCTTGATCTGGCACTCACATACCAGTATCACTAGAAGTGTAAACTGGGTTGGAGGAAGGCCTATTTGACCAATTAAAATGATTTATTTTTAATTTATTTAAAACAAAAAAAAAAACTATATGAGGAATAAAACTGAAAAGCTTACAGGATCAGGTGGTCTCCCATCCAAGCACTACCCAGGGTGAAGCCTGCTTAGCTTTCTAAATCAGGCTTGATCTGGCACTCTCATACCAGTACAACTAGAAGTGGAAACTGGGTTGAAGGAAGGCCTATTTGACCAATTAAAATGATTTATTTTTAATTTATTAAAAAAAAAAAAAAAAACTATATGAGGAATAAAACTGAAAAGCTTACAGGATCAGGTGGTCTCCCATCCAAGCACTACACAGGGTGAAGCCTGCTTAGCTTTCTAAATCAGGCTTGATCTGGCACTCTCATACCAGTACAACTAGAAGTGGAAACTGGGTTGAAGGAAGGCCTATTTGACCAATTAAAATGATTTATTTTTAATTTATTTAAAAAAAAAAAAAAAAAACTATATGAGGAATAAAACTGAAAAGCTTACAGGATCAGGTGGTCTCCCATCCAAGCGCTACCCAGGGTGAAGCCTGCTTAGCTTTTTAAATCAGGCTTGATCTGGCACTCTCATACCAGTACAACTAGAAGCGGAAACTGTGTTGAAGGAAGGCCTATTTGACCAATTAAAATGATTTATTTTTAATTTATTTAAAAAAAAAAAAAAAAAAAAAAAAAAAAAACTATATGAGGAATAAAACTGAAAAGCTTACAGGATCAGGTGGTCTCCCATCCAAGCACTACCCAGGGTGAAGCCTGCTTAGCTTTCTAAATCAGGCTTGATCTGGCACTCTCATACCAGTATCACTAGAAGTGGAAACTGGGTTGAAGGAAGGCCTATTTGACCAATTAAAATGATTTATTTTTAATTTATTAAAAAAAAAAAAAAACTATATGAGGAATAAAACTGAAAAGCTTACAGGATCAGGTGGTCTCCTATCCAAGCACTACCCAGGGTGAAGCCTGCTTAGCTTTCTAAATCAGGCTTGATCTGGCACTCTCATACCAGTACAACTAGAAGTGGAAACTGGGTTGAAGGAAGGCCTATTTGACCAATTAAAATGATTTATTTTTAATTTATTTAAAAAAAAAAAAAAAAAACTATATGAGGAATAAAACTGAAAAGCTTACAGGATCAGTTGGTCTCCCATCCAAGCACTACCCAGGGTGAAGCCTGCTTAGCTTTCTATATGAGGCTTGATCTGGCACTCACATACCAGTATCACTAGAAGTGGAAACTGGGTTGGAGGAAGGCCTATTTGACCAATTAAAATGATTTATTTTTAATTTATTTAAAAAAAAAAAAAAAAAAAAAAAAAAAAAAAAAAAAAAACTATATGAGGAATAAAACTGAAAAGCTTACAGGATCAGGTGGTCTCCCATCCAAGCACTACCCAGGGTGAAGCCTGCTTAGCTTTCTAAATCAGGCTTGATCTGGCACTCTCATACCAGTACAACTAGAACTGGAAACTGGGTTGAAGGAAGGCCTATTTGACCAATTAAAATGATTTATTTTTAATTTATTTAAAAAAAAAAAAAAAAAACTATATGAGGAATAAAACTGAAAAGCTTACAGGATCAGTTGGTCTCCCATCCAAGCACTACCCAGGGTGAAGCCTGCTTAGCTTTCTATATGAGGCTTGATCTGGCACTCACATACCAGTATCACTAGAAGTGGAAACTGGGTTGGAGGAAGGCCTATTTGACCAATTAAAATGATTTATTTTTAATTTATTTAAAAAAAAAAAAAAAAAAAAAAAAAAAAAAAACTATATGAGGAATAAAACTGAAAAGCTTACAGGATCAGGTGGTCTTCCATCCAAGCACTACCCAGGGTGAAGCCTGCTTAGCTTTCTAAATGAGGTCTGATCTGGCACTCTCATACCAGTACAACTAGAAGTGGAAACTGGGTTAAAGGAAGGCCTATTTGACCAATTAAAATTATTTTTTTTTAATTTATTTAAAAAAAAAAAAAAAACTATATGAGGAATAAAACTGAAAAGCTTACAGGATCAGGTGGTCTTCCATCCAAGCACTACCCAGGGTGAAGCCTGCTTAGCTTTCTAAATGAGGCTTGATCTGGCACTCACATACCAGTATCACTAGAAGTGGAAACTGGGTTGGAGGAAGGCCTATTTGACCAATTAAAATGATTTATTTTTAATTTATTTAAAAAAAAAAAAAAAGAAAGAAAAAAAAACTATATGAGGAATAAAACTGAAAAGCTTACAGGATCAGGTGGTCTCCCATCCAAGCGCTACCCAGGGTGAAGCCTGCTTAGCTTTTTAAATCAGGCTTGATCTGGCACTCTCATACCAGTACAACTAGAAGCGGAAACTGTGTTGAAGGAAGGCCTATTTGACCAATTAAAATGATTTATTTTTAATTTATTTAAAAAAAAAAAAAAAAAAAAAAAAAAAAAAAAACTATATGAGGAATAAAACTGAAAAGCTTACAGGATCAGGTGGTCTCCCATCCAAGCACTACCCAGGGTGAAGCCTGCTTAGCTTTCTAAATCAGGCTTGATCTGGCACTCTCATACCAGTATCACTAGAAGTGGAAACTGGGTTGAAGGAAGGGCTATTTGACCAATTAAAATGATTTATTTTTAATTTATTTAAAAAAAAAAAAAAAAAAAAAAAAAAAAAAAAACTATATGAGGAATAAAACTGAGAAGCTTACAGGATCAGGTGGTCTCCCATCCAAGCGCTACCCAGGGTGAAGCCTGCTTAGCTTTCTAAATCAGGCTTGATCTGGCACTCTCATACCAGTATCACTAGAAGTGGAAACTGGGTTGAAGGAAGGGCTATTTGACCAATTAAAATGATTTATTTTTAATTTATTTAAAAAAAAAAAACAAAAACAAAAAAAAACTATATGAGGAATAAAACTGAAAAGCTTACAGGATCAGGTGGTCTACCATCCAAGCACTACCCAGGGTGAAGCCTGCTTAGCTTTCTAAATCAGGCTTGATCTGGCACTCTCATACCAGTACAACTAGAAGTGGAAACTGGGTTGAAGGAAGGCCTATTTGACCAATTAAAATGATTTATTTTTAATTTATTAAAAAAAAAAAAAAAAACTATATGAGGAATAAAACTGAAAAGCTTACAGGATCACGTGGTCTCCCATCCAAGCACTACCCAGGGTGAAGCCTGCTTAGCTTTCTAAATGAGGCTTAATCTGGCACTCACATACCAGTATCACTAGAAGTGGGAACTGGGTTGGAGGAAGGCCTATTTGACCAATTAAAATGATTTATTTTTAATTTATTTAAAAAAAAAAAAAGAAAGAAAAAAAAACTATATGAGGAATAAAACTGAAAAGCTTACAGGATCAGGTGGTCTACCATCCAAGCACTACCCAGGGTGAAGCCTGCTTAGCTTTCTAAATCAGGCTTGATCTGGCACTCTCATACCAGTACAACTAGAAGTGGAAACTGGGTTGAAGGAAGGCCTATTTGACCAATTAAAATGATTTATTTTTAATTTATTAAAAAAAAAAAAAAAAACTATATGAGGAATAAAACTGAAAAGCTTACAGGATCAGGTGGTCTCCCATCCAAGCACTACCCAGGGTGAAGCCTGCTTAGCTTTCTAAATGAGGCTTAATCTGGCACTCACATACCAGTATCACTAGAAGTGGGAACTGGGTTGGAGGAAGGCCTATTTGACCAATTAAAATGATTTATTTTTAATTTATTTAAAAAAAAAAAAAGAAAGAAAAAAAAACTATATGAGGAATAAAACTGAAAAGCTTACAGGATCAGGTGGTCTCCCATCCAAGCGCTACCCAGGGTGAAGCCTGCTTAGCTTTTTAAATCAGGCTTGATCTGGCACTCTCATACCAGTACAACTAGAAGTGGAAACTGGGTTGAAGGAAGGCCTATTTGACCAATTAAAATGATTTATTTTTAATTTATTTAAAAAAAAAAAAAACAAAACTATATGAGGAATAAAACTGAAAAGCTTACAGGATCAGGTGGTCTCCCATCCAAGCACTACCCAGGGTGAAGCCTGCTTAGCTTTCTAAATCAGGCTTGATCTAGCACTCTCATACCAGTATCACTAGAAGTGGAAACTGGGTTGAAGGAAGGGCTATTTGACCAATTAAAATGATTTATTTTTAATTTATTTAAAAAAATAAATAAATAAAAAAAAAGAAAGAAAAAAAAACTATATGAGGAATAAAACTGAAAAGCTTACAGGATCAGGTGGTCTTCCATCCAAGCACTACCCAGGGTGAAGCCTGCTTAGCTTTCTAAATCAGGCTTGATCTGGCACTCTCATACCAGTACAACTAGAAGTGGAAACTGGGTTGAAGGAAGGCCTATTTGACCAATTAAAATGATTTATTTTTAATTTATTTAAAAAAAAAAAAAACTATATGAGGAATAAAACTGAAAAGCTTACAGGATCAGGTGGTCTCCCATCCAAGCACTACCCAGGGTGAAGCCTGCTTAGCTTTCTAAATCAGGCTTGATCTGGCACTCTCATACCAGTACAACTAGAAGTGGAAACTGGGTTGAAGGAAGGCCTATTTGACCAATTAAAATGATTTATTTTTAATTTATTTAAAAAAAAAAAAAAAAAAACTATATGAGGAATAAAACTGAAAAGCTTACAGGATCAGGTGGTCTCCCATCCAAGCACTACCCAGGGTGAAGCCTGCTTAGCTTTCTAAATCAGGCTTGATCTGGCACTCTCATACCAGTACAACTAGAAGTGGAAACTGGGTTGAAGGAAGGCCTATTTGACCAATTAAAATGATTTATTTTTAATTTATTTAAAAAAAAAAAAAAAACTATATGAGGAATAAAACTGAAAAGCTTACAGGATCAGGTGGTCTCCCATCCAAGCACTACCCAGGGTGAAGCCTGCTTAGCTTTCTAAATGAGGCTTGATCTGGCACTCACATACCAGTATCACTAGAAGTGGAAACTGGGTTGGAGGAAGGCCTATTTGACCAATTAAAATGATTTATTTTTAATTTATTAAAAAAAAAAAAAAAAAAACTATATGAGGAATAAAACTGAAAAGCTTACAGGATCAGGTGGTCTCCCATCCAAGCACTACCCAGGGTGAAGCCTGCTTAGCTTTCTAAATCAGGCTTGATCTGGCACTCTCATACCAGTACAACTAGAAGTGGAAACTGGGTTGAAGAAAGGCCTATTTGACCAATTAAAATGATTTATTTTTAATTTATTAAAAAAAAAAAAAAAAACTATATGAGGAATAAAACTGAAAAGCTTACAGGATCAGGTGGTCTCCCATCCAAGCACTACCCAGGGTGAAGCCTGCTTAGCTTTCTAAATCAGGCTTGATCTGGCACTCTCATACCAGTACAACTAGAAGTGGAAACTGGGTTGAAGGAAGGCCTATTTGACCAATTAAAATGATTTATTTTTAATTTATTTAAAAAAAAAAAAAAAAAAAAAAAAAAAAAAAAACTATATGAGGAATAAAACTGAAAAGCTTACAGGATCAGGTGGTCTTCCATCCAAGCACTACCCAGGGTGAAGCCTGCTTAGCTTTCTAAATCAGGCTTGATCTGGCACTCTCATACCGGTACAACTAGAAGTGGAAACTGGGTTGAAGGAAGGCCTATTTGACCAATTAAAATGATTCATTTTTAATTTATTTAAAAAAAAAAAAAAAAACTATATGAGGAATAAAACTGAAAAGCTTACAGAATCAGGTGGTCTCCCATCCAAGCACTACCCAGGGTGAAGCCTGCTTAGCTTTCTAAATCAGGCTTGATCTGGCACTCTCATACCAGTATCACTAGAAGTGGAAACTGGGTTGAAGGAAGGGCTATTTGACCAATTAAAATGATTTATTTTTAATTTATTTAAAAAAATAAATAAATAAAAAAAAAGAAAGAAAAAAAAACTATATGAGGAATAAAACTGAAAAGCTTACAGGATCAGGTGGTCTTCCATCCAAGCACTACCCAGGGTGAAGCCTGCTTAGCTTTCTAAATCAGGCTTGATCTGGCACTCTCATACCAGTACAACTAGAAGTGGAAACTGGGTTGAAGGAAGGCCTATTTGACCAATTAAAATGATTTATTTTTAATTTATTTTAAAAAAAAAAAAACTATATGAGGAATAAAACTGAAAAGCTTACAGGATCAGGTGGTCTCCCATCCAAGCACTACCCAGGGTGAAGCCTGCTTAGCTTTCTAAATCAGGCTTGATCTGGCACTCTCATACCAGTACAACTAGAAGTGGAAACTGGGTTGAAGGAAGGCCTATTTGACCAATTAAAATTATTTATTTTTAATTTATTTAAAAAAAAAAAAAAAAAAAAACTATATGAGGAATAAAACTGAAAAGCTTACAGGATCAGGTGGTCTCCCATCCAAGCACTACCCAGGGTGAAGCCTGCTTAGCTTTCTAAATCAGGCTTGATCTGGCACTCTCATACCAGTACAACTAGAAGTGGAAACTGGGTTGAAGGAAGGCCTATTTGACCAATTAAAATGATTTATTTTTAATTTATTTAAAAAAAAAAAAAAAACTATATGAGGAATAAAACTGAAAAGCTTACAGGATCAGGTGGTCTCCCATCCAAGCACTACCCAGGGTGAAGCCTGCTTAGCTTTCTAAATGAGGCTTGATCTGGCACTCACATACCAGTATCACTAGAAGTGGAAACTGGGTTGGAGGAAGGCCTATTTGACCAATTAAAATGATTTATTTTTAATTTATTTAAAAAAAAAAAAAAAACTATATGAGGAATAAAACTGAAAAGCTTACAGGATCAGGTGGTCTCCCATCCAAGCACTACCCAGGGTGAAGCCTGCTTAGCTTTCTAAATGAGGCTTGATCTGGCACTCACATACCAGTATCACTAGAAGTGGAAACTGGGTTGGAGGAAGGCCTATTTGACCAATTAAAATGATTTATTTTTAATTTATTTAAAAAAAAAAAAAAAAAACTATATGAGGAATAAAACTGAAAAGCTTACAGGATCAGGTGGTCTCCCATCCAAGCACTACCCAGGGTGAAGCCTGCTTAGCTTTCTAAATCAGGCTTGATCTGGCACTCTCATACCAGTACAACTAGAAGTGGAAACTGGGTTGAAGAAAGGCCTATTTGACCAATTAAAATGATTTATTTTTAATTTATTAAAAAAAAAAAAAAAACTATATGAGGAATAAAACTGAAAAGCTTACAGGATCAGGTGGTCTCCCATCCAAGCACTACCCAGGGTGAAGCCTGCTTAGCTTTCTAAATCAGGCTTGATCTGGCACTCTCATACCAGTACAACTAGAAGTGGAAACTGGGTTGAAGGAAGGCCTATTTGACCAATTAAAATGATTTATTTTTAATTTATTTAAAAAAAAAAAAAAAAAAAAAAAAAAAACTATATGAGGAATAAAACTGAAAAGCTTACAGGATCAGGTGGTCTTCCATCCAAGCACTACCCAGGGTGAAGCCTGCTTAGCTTTCTAAATCAGGCTTGATCTGGCACTCTCATACAGGTACAACTAGAAGTGGAAACTGGGTTGAAGGAAGGCCTATTTGACCAATTAAAATGATTCATTTTTAATTTATTTAAAAAAAAAAAAAAAAACTATATGAGGAATAAAACTGAAAAGCTTACAGAATCAGGTGGTCTCCCATCCAAGCACTACCCAGGGTGAAGCCTGCTTAGCTTTCTAAATCAGGCTTGATCTGGCACTCTCATACCAGTATCACTAGAAGTGGAAACTGGGTTGAAGGAAGGGCTATTTGACCAATTAAAATGATTTATTTTTAATTTATTTAAAAAAATAAAAAAATAAAAAAAAAGAAAGAAAAAAAAACTATATGAGGAATAAAACTGAAAAGCTTACAGGATCAGGTGGTCTTCCATCCAAGCACTACCCAGGGTGAAGCCTGCTTAGCTTTCTAAATCAGGCTTGATCTGGCACTCTCATACCAGTACAACTAGAAGTGGAAACTGGGTTGAAGGAAGGCCTATTTGACCAATTAAAATGATTTATTTTTAATTTATTTAAAAAAAAAAAAAACTATATGAGGAATAAAACTGAAAAGCTTACAGGATCAGGTGGTCTCCCATCCAAGCACTACCCAGGGTGAAGCCTGCTTAGCTTTCTAAATCAGGCTTGATCTGGCACTCTCATACCAGTACAACTAGAAGTGGAAACTGGGTTGAAGGAAGGCCTATTTGACCAATTAAAATTATTTATTTTTAATTTATTTAAAAAAAAAAAAAAAAAAACTATATGAGGAATAAAACTGAAAAGCTTACAGGATCAGGTGGTCTCCCATCCAAGCACTACCCAGGGTGAAGCCTGCTTAGCTTTCTAAATCAGGCTTGATCTGGCACTCTCATACCAGTACAACTAGAAGTGGAAACTGGGTTGAAGGAAGGCCTATTTGACCAATTAAAATGATTTATTTTTAATTTATTTAAAAAAAAAAAAAAAACTATATGAGGAATAAAACTGAAAAGCTTACAGGATCAGGTGGTCTCCCATCCAAGCACTACCCAGGGTGAAGCCTGCTTAGCTTTCTAAATGAGGCTTGATCTGGCACTCACATACCAGTATCACTAGAAGTGGAAACTGGGTTGGAGGAAGGCCTATTTGACCAATTAAAATGATTTATTTTTAATTTATTTAAAAAAAAAAAAAAAAAACTATATGAGGAATAAAACTGAAAAGCTTACAGGATCAGGTGGTCTCCCATCCAAGCACTACCCAGGGTGAAGCCTGCTTAGCTTTCTAAATCAGGCTTGATCTGGCACTCTCATACCAGTACAACTAGAAGTGGAAACTGGGTTGAAGAAAGGCCTATTTGACCAATTAAAATGATTTATTTTTAATTTATTAAAAAAAAAAAAAAAAACTATATGAGGAATAAAACTGAAAAGCTTACAGGATCAGGTGGTCTCCCATCCAAGCACTACCCAGGGTGAAGCCTGCTTAGCTTTCTAAATCAGGCTTGATCTGGCACTCTCATACCAGTACAACTAGAAGCGGAAACTGGGTTGAAGGAAGGCCTATTTGACCAATTAAAATGATTTATTTTTAATTTATTTAAAAAAAAAAAAAAAAAAAACTATATGAGGAATAAAACTGAAAAGCTTACAGGATCAGGTGGTCTTCCATCCAAGCACTACCCAGGGTGAAGCCTGCTTAGCTTTCTAAATCAGGCTTGATCTGGCACTCTCATACCAGTACAACTAGAAGTGGAAACTGGGTTGAAGGAAGGCCTATTTGACCAATTAAAATGATTTATTTTTAATTTATTTAAAAAAAAAAAAAACTATATGAGGAATAAAACTGAAAAGCTTACAGGATCAGGTGGTCTCCCATCCAAGCACTACCCAGGGTGAAGCCTGCTTAGCTTTCTAAATCAAGCTTGATCTGGCACTCTCATACCAGTACAACTAGAAGTGGAAACTGGGTTGAAGGAAGGCCTATTTGACCAATTAAAATGATTTATTTTTAATTTATTTAAAAAAAAAAAAAAAAAAAACTATATGAGGAATAAAACTGAAAAGCTTACAGGATCAGGTGGTCTCCCATCCAAGCACTACCCAGGGTGAAGCCTGCTTAGCTTTCTAAATCAGGCTTGATCTGGCACTCTCATACCAGTACAACTAGAAGTGGAAACTGGGTTGAAGGAAGGCCTATTTGACCAATTAAAATGATTTATTTTTAATTTATTTAAAAAAAAAAAAAAAACTATATGAGGAATAAAACTGAAAAGCTTACAGGATCAGGTGGTCTCCCATCCAAGCACTACCCAGGGTGAAGCCTGCTTAGCTTTCTAAATGAGGCTTGATCTGGCACTCACATACCAGTATCACTAGAAGTGGAAACTGGGTTGGAGGAAGGCCTATTTGACCAATTAAAATGATTTATTTTTAATTTATTAAAAAAAAAAAAAAAAAAACTATATGAGGAATAAAACTGAAAAGCTTACAGGATCAGGTGGTCTTCCATCCAAGCACTACCCAGGGTGAAGCCTGCTTAGCTTTCTAAATCAGGCTTGATCTGGCACTCTCATACCAGTACAACTAGAAGTGGAAACTGGGTTGAAGGAAGGCCTATTTGACCAATTAAAATGATTTATTTTTAATTTATTTAAAAAAAAAAAAAACTATATGAGGAATAAAACTGAAAAGCTTACAGGATCAGGTGGTCTCCCATCCAAGCACTACCCAGGGTGAAGCCTGCTTAGCTTTCTAAATGAGGCTTGATCTGGCACTCACATACCAGTATCACTAGACATGGAAACTGGGTTGGAGGAAGGCCTATTTGACCAATTAAAATGATTTATTTTTAATTTATTTAAAAAAAAAAAAAAAAAAAAAAAAAAAACTATATGAGGAATAAAACTGAAAAGCTTACAGGATCAGGTGGTCTCCCATCCAAGCACTACCCAGGGTGAAGCCTGCTTAGCTTTCTAAATCAGGCTTGATCTGGCACTCTCATACCAGTACAACTAGAAGTGGAAACTGGGTTGAAGGAAGGCCTATTTGACCGATTAAAATGATTTATTTTTAATTTATTTAAAAAAAAAAAAAAAAACTATATGAGGAATAAAACTGAAAAGCTTACAGGATCAGGTGGTCTCCCATCCAAGCACTACCCAGGGTGAAGCCTGCTTAGCTTTCTAAATCAGGCTTGATCTGGCACTCTCATACCAGTACAACTAGAAGTGGAAACTGGGTTGAAGGAAGGCCTATTTGACCAATTAAAATGATTTATTTTTAGTTTATTCAATTTTAAAAAAAAAAAAAAAAAAAAAAAAAAAAAAAACTATATGAGGAATAAAACTGAAAAGCTTACAGGATCAGGTGGTCTCCCATCCAAGCGCTACCCAGGGTGAAGCCTGCTTAGCTTTCTAAATCAGGCTTGATCTGGCACTCTCATACCAGTACAACTAGAAGTGGAAACTGGGTTGAAGGAAGGCCTATTTGACCAATTAAAATGATTTATTTTTAATTTATTTAAAAAAAAAAAAAAAACTATATGAGGAATAAAACTGAAAAGCTTACAGGATCAGGTGGTCTCCCATCCAAGCACTACCCAGGGTGAAGCCTGCTTAGCTTTCTAAATCAGGCTTGATCTGGCACTCTCATACCAGTACAACTAGAAGTGGAAACTGGGTTGAAGGAAGGCCTATTTGACCAATTAAAATGATTTATTTTTAATTTATTTAAAAAAAAAAAAAAAAACTATATGAGGAATAAAACTGAAAAGCTTACAGGATCAGGTGGTCTCCCATCCAAGCACTACCCAGGGTGAAGCCTGCTTAGCTTTCTAAATGAGGCTTGATCTGGCACTCACATACCAGTATCACTAGAAGTGGAAACTGGGTTGAAGGAAGGCCTATTTGACCGATTAAAATGATTTATTTTTAATTTATTTAAAAAAAAAAAAAAAACTATATGAGGAATAAAACTGAAAAGCTTACAGGATCAGGTGGTCTCCCATCCAAGCACTACCCAGGGTGAAGCCTGCTTAGCTTTCTAAATCAGGCTTGATCTGGCACTCTCATACCAGTACAACTAGAAGTGGAAACTGGGTTGAAGGAAGGCCTATTTGACCAATTAAAATGATTTATTTTTAATTTATTCAATTTAAAAAAAAAAAAAAAAAAAAAAAAAAAAAAAAACTATATGAGGAATAAAACTGAAAAGCTTACAGGATCAGGTGGTCTCCCATCCAAGCACTACCCAGGGTGAAGCCTGCTTAGCTTTCTAAATCAGGCTTGATCTGGCACTCTCATACCAGTACAACTAGAAGTGGAAACTGGGTTGAAGGAAGGCCTATTTGACCAATTAAAATGATTTATTTTTAATTTATTTAAAAAAAAAAAAAAAACTATATGAGGAATAAAACTGAAAAGCTTACAGGATCAGGTGGTCTCCCATCCAAGCACTACCCAGGGTGAAGCCTGCTTAGCTTTCTAAATGAGGCTTGATCTGGCACTCACATACCAGTATCACTAGAAGTGTAAACTGGGTTGGAGGAAGGCCTATTTGACCAATTAAAATGATTTATTTTTAATTTATTGAAAAAAAAAAAAAAAAACTATATGAGGAATAAAACTGAAAAGCTTACAGGATCAGGTGGTCTCCCATCCAAGCACTACCCAGGGTGAAGCCTGCTTAGCTTTCTAAATCAGGCTTGATCTGGCACTCTCATACCAGTACAACTAGAAGTGGAAACTGGGTTGAAGGAAGGCCTATTTGACCAATTAAAATGATTTATTTTTAATTTATTAAAAAAAAAAAAAAACTATATGAGGAATAAAACTGAAAAGCTTACAGGATCAGGTGGTCTCCCATCCAAGCACTACCCAGGGTGA
>NC_071108.1:9287500-9297500 GCF_024256425.1 Clarias gariepinus | reverse complement strand
AGGAAGGCCTATTTGACCAATTAAAATGATTTATTTTTAATTTATTTAAAAAAAAAAAAAAGAAAGAAAAAAAACCTATATGAGGAATAAAACTGAAAAGCTTACAGGATCAGGTGGTCTCCCATCCAAGCGCTACCCAGGGTGAAGCCTGCTTAGCTTTTTAAATCAGGATTGATCTGGCACTCTCATACCAGTACAACTAGAAGTGGAAACTGGGTTGAAGGAAGGCCTATTTGACCAATTAAAATGATTTATTTTTAATTCATTTAAAAAAAAAAAAAAAAAACTATATGAGGAATAAAACTGAAAAGCTTACAGGATCAGGTGGTCTCCCATCCAAGCGCTACCCAGGGCGAAGCCTGCTTAGCTTTCTAAATCAGGCTTGATCTGGCACTCTCATACCAGTATCACTAGAAGTGGAAACTGGGTTGAAGGAAGGCCTATTTGACCAATTAAAATGATTTATTTTTAATTCATTTAAAAAAAAAAAAAGAAAGAAAAAAAAACTATATGAGGAATAAAACTGAAAAGCTTACAGGATCAGGTGGTCTCCCATCCAAGCGCTACCCAGGGTGAAGCCTGCTTAGCTTTTTAAATCAGGCTTGATCTGGCACTCTCATACCAGTACAACTAGAAGTGGAAATTGGGTTGAAGGAAGGCCTATTTGACCAATTAAAATGATTTATTTTTAATTTATTTAAAAAAAAAAAAAAAAAACTATATGAGGAATAAAACTGAAAAGCTTACAGGATCAGGTGGTCTCCCATCCAAGCACTACCCAGGGTGAAGCCTGCTTAGCTTTCTAAATCAGGCTTGATCTGGCACTCTCATACCAGTATCACTAGAAGTGGAAACTGGGTTGAAGGAAGGCCTATTTGACCAATTAAAATGATTTATTTTTAATTTATTAAAAAAAAAAAAAAAAGAAAAAAAAAGAAAGAAAAAAAAACTATATGAGGAATAAAACTGAAAAGCTTACAGGATCAGGTGGTCTTCCATCCAAGCACTACCCAGGGTGAAGCCTGCTTAGCTTTCTAAATCAGGCTTGATCTGGCACTCTCATACCAGTACAACTAGAAGTGGAAACTGGGTTGAAGGAAGGCCTATTTGACCAATTAAAATGATTTATTTTTAATTTATTTAAAAAAAAAAAAAAACTATATGAGGAATAAAACTGAAAAGCTTACAGGATCAGGTGGTCTCCCATCCAAGCACTACCCAGGGTGAAGCCTGCTTAGCTTTCTAAATCAGGCCTGATCTGGCACTCTCATACCAGTACAACTAGAAGTGGAAACTGGGTTGAAGGAAGGCCTATTTGACCAATTAAAATGATTTATTTTTAATTTATTAAAAAAAAAAAAAAAAAAAAAAAAAACTATATGAGGAATAAAACTGAAAAGCTTACAGGATCAGGTGGTCTCCCATCCAAGCACTACCCAGGGTGAAGCCTGCTTAGCTTTCTAAATCAGGCTTGATCTGGCACTCTCATACCAGTACAACTAGAAGTGGAAACTGGGTTGAAGGAAGGCCTATTTGACCAATTAAAATGATTTATTTTTAATTTATTTAAAAAAAAAAAAAAAAAAAAAAACTATATGAGGAATAAAACTGAGAAGCTTACAGGATCAGGTGGTCTCCCATCCAAGCACTACCCAGGGTGAAGCCTGCTTAGCTTTCTAAATGAGGCTTGATCTGGCACTCACATACCAGTATCACTAGAAGTGGAAACTGGGTTGGAGGAAGGCCTATTTGACCAATTAAAATGATTTATTTTTAATTTATTTAAAAAAAAAAAAAAAAAAAAAAAAAAAAAACTATATGAGGAATAAAACTGAAAAGCTTACAGGATCAGGTGGTCTCCCATCCAAGCACTACCCAGGGTGAAGCCTGCTTAGCTTTCTAAATCAGGCTTGATCTGGCACTCTCATACCAGTACAACTAGAAGTGGAAACTGGGTTGAAGGAAGGCCTATTTGACCAATTAAAATGATTTATTTTTAATTTATTTATAAAAAAAAAAAAAGAAAGAAAAAAAAACTATATGAGGAATAAAACTGAAAAGCTTACAGGATCAGGTGGTCTCCCATCCAAGCGCTACCCAGGGTGAAGCCTGCTTAGCTTTTTAAATCAGGCTTGATCTGGCACTCTCATACCAGTACAACTAGAAGTGGAAACTGGGTTGAAGGAAGGCCTATTTGACCAATTAAAATGATTTATTTTTAATTTATTTAAAAAAAACAAAACAAAACTATATGAGGAATAAAACTGAAAAGATTACAGGATCAGGTGGTCTCCCATCCAAGCACTACCCAGGGTGAAGCCTGCTTAGCTTTCTAAATTAGGCTTGATCTGGCACTCTCATACCAGTATCACTAGAAGTGGAAACTGGGTTGAAGGAAGGCCTATTTGACCAATTAAAATGATTTATTTTTAATTTATTTAAAAAAATAAATAAATAAAAAAAAAGAAAGAAAAAAAAACTATATGAGGAATAAAACTGAAAAGCTTACAGGATCAGGTGGTCTTCCATCCAAGCACTACCCAGGGTGAAGCCTGCTTAGCTTTCTAAATCAGGCTTGATCTGGCACTCTCATACCAGTACAACTAGAAGTGGAAACTGGGTTGAAGGAAGGCCTATTTGACCAATTAAAATGATTTATTTTTAATTTATTTAAAAAAAAAAAAAAAAACTATATGAGGAATAAAACTGAAAAGCTTACAGGATCAGGTGGTCTCCCATCCAAGCGCTACCCAGGGTGAAGCCTGCTTAGCTTTTTAAATCAGGCTTGATCTGGCACTCTCATACCAGTACAACTAGAAGTGGAAACTGGGTTGAAGGAAGGCCTATTTGACCAATTAAAATGATTTATTTTTAATTTATTTAAAAAAAACAAAACAAAACTATATGAGGAATAAAACTGAAAAGCTTACAGGATCAGGTGGTCTCCCATCCAAGCACTACCCAGGGTGAAGCCTGCTTAGCTTTCTAAATCAGGCTTGATCTGGCACTCTCATACCAGTATCACTAGAAGTGGAAACTGGGTTGAAGGAAGGCCTATTTGACCAATTAAAATGATTTATTTTTAATTTATTTAAAAAAATAAATAAATAAAAAAAAAGAAAGAAAAAAAATCTATATGAGGAATAAAACTGAAAAGCTTACAGGATCAGGTGGTCTTCCATCCAAGCACTACCCAGGGTGAAGCCTGCTTAGCTTTCTAAATCAGGCTTGATCTGGCACTCTCATACCAGTACAACTAGAAGTGGAAACTGGGTTAAAGGAAGGCCTATTTGACCAATTAAAATGATTTATTTTTAATTTATTTAAAAAAAAAAAAAAAACTATATGAGGAATAAAACTGAAAAGCTTACAGGATCAGTTGGTCTCCCATCCAAGCACTACCCAGGGTGAAGCCTGCTTAGCTTTCTAAATCAGGCTTGATCTGGCACTCTCATACCAGTACAACTAGAAGTGGAAACTGGGTTGAAGGAAGGCCTATTTGACCAATTAAAATGATTTATTTTTAATTTATTTAAAAAAAAAAAAAAAAAAAAAAAAAAAAAACTATATGAGGAATAAAACTGAAAAGCTTACAGGATCAGGTGGTCTCCCATCCAAGCACTACCCAGGGTGAAGCCAGCTTAGCTTTCTAAATCAGGCTTGATCTGGCACTCTCATACCAGTACAACTAGAAGTGGAAACTGGGTTGAAGGAAGGCCTATTTGACCAATTAAAATGATTTATTTTTAATTTATTTAAAAAAAAAAAAAAAAAAAACTATATGAGGAATAAAACTGAAAAGCTTACAGGATCAGGTGGTCTCCCATCCAAGCACTACCCAGGGTGAAGGCTGCTTAGCTTTCTAAATGAGGCTTGATCTGGCACTCACATACCAGTATCACTAGAAGTGGAAACTGGGTTGGAGGAAGGCCTATTTGACCAATTAAAATGATTTATTTTTAATTTATTTAAAAAAAAAAAAAAAAAAAAAAAAAAAAAAACTATATGAGGAATAAAACTGAAAAGCTTACAGGATCAGGTGGTCTCCCGTCCAAGCACTACCCAGGGTGAAGCCTGCTTAGCTTTCTAAATCAGGCTTGATCTGGCACTCTCATACCAGTACAACTAGAAGTGGAAACTGGGTTGAAGGAAGGCCTATTTGACCAATTAAAATGATTTATTTTTAATTTATTTAAAAAAAAAAAAAAACTATATGAGGAATAAAACTGAAAAGCTTACAGGATCAGGTGGTCTCCCATCCAAGCACTACCCAGGGTGAAGCCTGCTTAGCTTTCTAAATCAGGCTTGATCTGGCACTCTCATACCAGTACAACTAGAAGTGGAAACTGGGTTGAAGGAAGGCCTATTTGACCAATTAAAATGATTTATTTTTAATTTATTGAAAAAAAAAAAAAAAAAAAAAAAAAAAAAAAAACTATATGAGGAATAAAACTGAAAAGCTTACAGGATCAGGTGGTCTCCCATCCAAGCACTACCCAGGGTGAAGCCTGCTTAGCTTTCTAAATCAGGCTTGATCTGGCACTCTCATACCAGTACAACTAGAAGTGGAAACTGGGTTGAAGGAAGGCCTATTTGACCAATTAAAATGATTTATTTTTAATTTATTTAAAAAAAAAAAAAAGAAAGAAAAAAAAACTATATGAGGAATAAAACTGAAAAGCTTACAGGATCAGGTGGTCTTCCATCCAAGCACTACCCAGGGTGAAGCCTGCTTAGCTTTCTAAATCAGGCTTGATCTGGCACTCTCATACCAGTACAACTAGAAGTGGAAACTGGGTTGAAGGAAGGCCTATTTGACCAATTAAAATGATTTATTTTTAATTTATTAAAAAAAAAAAAAAAAACTATATGAGGAATAAAACTGAAAAGCTTACAGGATCAGGTGGTCTCCCATCCAAGCACTACCCAGGGTGAAGCCTGCTTAGCTTTCTAAATCAGGCTTGATCTGGCACTCTCATACCAGTATCACTAGAAGTGGAAACTGGGTTGAAGGAAGGCCTATTTGAACAATTAAAATGATTTATTTTTAATTTATTTTAAAAAAAAAAAAAATAAAAAAAAAGAAAGAAAAAAAAACTATATGAGGAATAAAACTGAAAAGCTTACAGGATCAGGTGGTCTCCCATCCAAGCACTACCCAGGGTGAAGCCTGCTTAGCTTTCTAAATCAGGCTTGATCTGGCACTCTCATACCAGTACAACTAGAAGTGGAAACTGGGTTGAAGGAAGGCCTATTTGACCAATTAAAATGATTTATTTTTAATTTATTTAAAAAAAAAAAAAAAAAACTATATGAGGAATAAAACTGAAAAGCTTACAGGATCAGGTGGTCTCCCACCCAAGCACTACCCAGGGTGAAGCCTGCTTAGCTTTCTAAATCAGGCTTGATCTGGCACTCTCATACCAGTATCACTAGAAGTGGAAACTGGGTTGAAGGAAGGCCTATTTGACCAATTAAAATTATTTATTTTTAATTTATTAAAAAAAAAAAAAAAAAAAAAAAAAAAACCTATATGAGGAATAAAACTGAAAAGCTTACAGGATCAGGTGGTCTCCCATCCAAGCACTACCCAGGGTGAAGCCTGCTTAGCTTTCTAAATGAGGCTTGATCTGGCACTCTCATACCAGTACAACTAGAAGTGGAAACTGGGTTGAAGGAAGGCCTATTTGACCAATTAAAATGATTTATTTTTAATTTATTTAAAAAAAAAAAAAGAAAGAAAAAAAAACTATATGAGGAATAAAACTGAAAAGCTTACAGGATCAGGTGGTCTCCCATCAAAGCACTACCCAGAGTGAAGCCTGCTTAGCTTTCTAAATCAGGCTTGATCTGGCACTCTCATACCAGTACAACTAGAAATGGAAACTGGGTTGAAGGAAGGCCTATTTGACCAATTAAAATGATTTATTTAAAAAAAAAAAAAAAAAGAAAGAAAAAAAAACTAGATGAGGAATAAAACTGAAAAGCTTACAGGATCAGGTGGTCTCCCATCCAAGCACTACCCAGGGTGAAGCCTGCTTAGCTTTCTAAATGAGGCTTGATCTGGCACTCTCATACCAGTACAACTAGAAGTGGAAACTGGGCTGAAGGAAGGCCTATTTGACCAATTAAAATGATTTATTTTTAATTTATTTAAAAAAAAAGAAAAAAAATAAACTATATGAGGAATAAAACTGAAAAGCTTACAGGATCAGGTGGTCTCCCATCAAAGCACTACCCAGGGTGAAGCCTGCTTAGCTTTCTAAATGAGGCTTGATCTGGCACTCTCATACCAGTACAACTAGAAATGGAAATTGGGTTGAAGGAAGGCCTATTTGACCAATTAAAATGATTTATTTAAAAGAAAGAAAAAAAAACTAGATGAGGAATAAAACTGAAAAGCTTACAGGATCAGGTGGTCTCCCATTTAAGCACTACCCAGGGTGAAGCCTGCTTAGCTTTCTAAATCAGGCTTGATCTGGCACTCTCATACCAGTACAACTAGAAGTGGAAACTGGGTTGAAGGAAGGCCTATTTGACCAATTAAAATGATTTATTTTTAATTTTTAAACAAACAAAAAAAAAACTATATGAGGAATAAAACTGAAAAGCTTACAGGATCAGGTGGTCTCCCATCCAAGCACTACCCAGGGTAAAGCCTGCTTAGCTTTCTAAATCAGGCTTGATCTGGCACTCTCATACCAGTACAACTAGAAGTGGAAACTGGGTTGAAGGAAGGCCTATTTGACCAATTAAAATGATTTATTTTTAATTTATTTAAAAAAAAAAAAAAAAAACTATATGAGGAATAAAACTGAAAAGCTTACAGGATCAGGTGGTCTCCCATCCATGCACTACCCAGGGTGAAGCCTGCTTAGCTTTCTAAATCAGGCTTGATCTGGCACTCTCACACCAGTACAACTAGAAGTGGAAACTGGGTTGAAGGAAGGCCTATTTGACCAATTAAAATGATTTATTTTTAATTTATTAAAAAAAAAAAAAACTATATGAGGAATAAAACTGAAAAGCTTACAGGATCAGGTGGTCTCCCATCCAAGCACTACCCAGGGTGAAGCCTGCTTAGCTTTCTAAATCAGGCTTGATCTGGCACTCTCACACCAGTACAACTAGAAGTGGAAACTGGGTTGAAGGAAGGCCTATTTGACCAATTAAAATGATTTATTTTTAATTTATTTAAAAAAAAAAAAAACTATATGAGGAATAAAACTGAAAAGCTTACAGGATCAGGTGGTCTCCCATACAAGCACTACCCAAGGTGAAGCCTGCTTAGCTTTCTAAATCAGGCTTGATCTGGCACTCTCATACCAGTACAACTAGAAGTGGGAACTGGGTTGAAGGAAGGCCTATTTGACCAATTAAAATGATTTATTTTTAATTTATTTAAAAAAAAAAAAAAAAAAAAAAAAAAAAAAAAAAAACTATATGAGGAATAAAACTGAAAAGCTTACAGGATCAGGTGGTCTCTCATCCAAGCACTACCCAGGGTGAAGGCTGCTTACCTTTCTAAATGAGGCTTGATCTGGCACTCTCATACCAGTACAACTAGAAGTGGAAACTGGGTTGAAGGAAGGCCTATTTGACCAATTAAAATGATTTATTTTTAATTTATTAAAAAAAAAAAAAAAAAAAAAAAAAACTATATGAGGAATAAAACTGAAAAGCTTACAGGATCAGGTGGTCTCCCATCCAAGCACTACCCAGGGTGAAGCCTGCTTAGCTTTCTAAATCAGGCTTGATCTGGCACTCTCATACCAGTACAACTAGAAGTGGAAACTGGGTTGAAGGAAGGCCTATTTGACCAATTAAAATGATTTATTTTTAATTTATTAAAAAAAAAAAAAAAAACTATATGAGGAATAAAACTGAAAAGCTTACAGGATCAGGTGATCTCCCATCCAAGCACTACCCAGGGTGAAGCCTGCTTACCTTTCTAAATGAGGCTTGATCTGGCACTCTCATACCAGTACAACTAGAAGTGGAAACTGGGTTGAAGGAAGGCCTATTTGACCAATTAAAATGATTTATTTTTAATTTAAAAAAAAAAAAAAAAAAAAAAAAAAACCATATGAGGAATAAAACTGAAAAGCTTACAGGATCAGGTGGTCTCCCATCCAAGCACTACCCAGGGTGAAGCCTGCTTAGCTTTCTAAATCAGGCTTGATCTGGCACTCTCATACAGGTACCAGTACAACTAGAAGTGGAAACTGGGTTGAAGGAAGGCCTATTTGACCAATTAAAATGAATTATTTTTAATTTATTTAAAAAAAAAAAAAAAAAAAAAAAAAAAAAACTATATGAGGAATAAAACTGAAAAGCTTACAGGATCAGGTGGTCTCCCATCCAAGCACTACCCAGGGTGAAGCCTGCTTAGCTTTCTAAATCAGGCTTGATCTGGCACTCTCATACCAGTACAACTAGAAGTGGAAACTGGGTTGAAGGAAGGCCTATTTGACCAATTAAAATGATTTATTTTTAATTTATTAAAAAAAAAAAAAAAAACTATATGAGGAATAAAACTGAAAAGCTTACAGGATCAGGTGGTCTCCCATCCAAGCACTACCCAGGGTGAAGCCTGCTTAGCTTTCTAAATCAGGCTTGATCTGGCACTCTCACACCAGTACAACTAGAAGTGGAAACTGGGTTAAAGGAAGGCCTATTTGACCAATTAAAATGATTTATTTTTAATTTATTTAAAAAAAATAAAAACTATATGAGGAATAAAACTGAAAAGCTTACAGGATCAGGTGGTCTCCCATCCAAGCACTACCCAGGGTGAAGCTTGCTTAGCTTTCTAAATCAGGCGTGATCTGGCACTCTCATACCAGTACAACTAGAAGTGGAAACTGGGTTGAAGGAAGGCCTATTTGACCAATTAAAATGATTTATTTTTAATTTATTTAAAAAAAAAAAAAAAAAAACTATATGAGGAATAAAACTGAAAAGCTTACAGGATCAGGTGGTCTCCCATCCAAGCACTACCCAGGGTGAAGCCTGCTTAGCTTTCTAAATCAGGCTTGATCTGGCACTCTCACACCAGTACAACTAGAAGTGGAAACTGGGTTGAAGGATGGCCTATTTGACCAATTAAAATGATTTATTTTTAATTTATTTAAAAAAAAAAAAAACTATATGAGGAATAAATCTGAAAAGCTTACAGGATCAGGTGGTCTCCCATCCAAGCACTACCCAGGGTGAAGCCTGCTTAGCTTTCTAAATCAGGCTTGATCTGGCACTCTCATACCAGTACAACTAGAAGTGGGAACTGGGATGAAGGAAGGCCTATTTGACCAATTAAAATGATTTATTTTTAATTTATTTAAAAAAAAAAAAAACTATATGAGGAATAAAACTGAAAAGCTTACAGGATCAGGTGGTCTCTCATCCAAACACTACCCAGGGTGAAGCCTGCTTACCTTTCTAAATGAGGCTTGATCTGGCACTCTCATACCAGTACAACTAGAAGTGGAAACTGGGTTGAAGGAAGGCCTATTTGACCAATTAAAATGATTTATTTTTAATTTAAAAAAAAAAAAAAAAAAAAACTATATGAGGAATAAAACTGAAAAGCTTACAGGATCAGGTGGTCTCCCATCCAAGCACTACCCAGGGTGAAGCCTGCTTAGCTTTCTAAATCAGGCTTGATCTGGCACTCTCATACAGGTACCAGTACAACTAGAAGTGGAAACTGGGTTGAAGGAAGGCCTATTTGACCAATTAAAATGAATTATTTTTAATTTATTAAAAAAAAAAAAAAAAAAAAAAAAAAAAAAAAAAAAAAACTATATGAGGAATAAAACTGAAAAGCTTACAGGAGGTCTCCCATCCAAGCACTACCCAGGGTGAAGCCTGCTTAGCTTTCTAAATCAGGCTTGATCTGGCACTCTCACACCAGTACAACTAGAAGTGGAAACTGGGTTGAAGGAAGGCCTATTTGACCAATTAAAATGATTTATTTTTAATTTATTTAAAAATAATAAAA
>NC_071108.1:9267500-9270000 GCF_024256425.1 Clarias gariepinus | reverse complement strand
TATTTAAAAAAAAAAAAAAAAAAAAAAAAAAAAAAAAAAACTATATGAGGAATAAAACTGAAAAGCTTACAGGATCAGGTGGTCTCCCATCCAAGCACCACCCAGGGTGAAGCCCGCTTAGCTTTCTAAACCAGGCTTGATCTGGCACTCTCATACCAGTACAACTAGAGGTGGAAACTGGGTTGAAGGAAGGCCTATTTGACCAATTAAAATGATTTATTTTTAATTTATTCAAAAAAAAAAAAAAAAAACTATATGAGGAATAAAACTGAAAAGCTTACAGGATCAGGTGGTCTCCCATCCAAGCACTACCCAGGGTGAAGCCTGCTTAGCTTTTTAAATCAGGCTTGATCTGGCACTCTCATACCAGTACAACTAGAAGTGGAAACTGGGGTGAAGGAAGGCCTATTTGACCAATTAAAATGATTTATTTTTAATTTATTTAAAAAAATAAATAAATAAATAAAAAAAATAAACTATATGAGGAATAAAACTGAAAAGCTTACAGGATCAGGTGGTCTCCCATCCAAGCACTACCCAGGGTGAAGCCTGCTTAGCTTTCTAAATCAGGCTTGATCTGGCACTCTCATACCAGTACAACTAGAAGTGAAAACTGGGTTGAAGGAAGGCCTATTTGACCAATTAAAATGATTTATTTTTAATTTATTAAAAAAAAATAAAATAAATAAAAAAAACTATTTGAGGAATGAAACTGAAAAGCTTACAGGATCAGGTGGTCTCCCATCCAAGCACTACCCAGGGTGAAGCCTGCTTAGCTTTCTAAATCAGGCTTGATCTGGCACTCTCATACCAGTACAACTAGAAGTGGAAACTGGGTTGAAGGAAGGCCTATTTGACCAATTAAAATTATTTATTTTTAATTTATTTAAAAAAAAAAAAAAAAAACTATATGAGGAATAAAACTGAAAAGCTTACAGGATCAGGTGGTCTCCCATCCAAGCACTAATCAGGGTGAAGCCTGCTTAGCTTTCTAAATCAGGCTTGATCTGGCACTCTGATACCAGTACAACTAGAAGTGGAAACTGGGTTTAAGGAAGGCCTATTTGACCAATTAAAATTATTTATTTTTAATTTATTAAAAAAAAAAAAAAAAAAAAAAAAAAACTATGAGGAATAAAACTGAAAAGCTTACAGGATCAGGTGGTCTCCCATCCAAGCACTACCCAGGGTGAAGCCTGCTTAGCTTTCTAAATCAGGCTTGATCTGGCACTCTCATACCAGTACAACTAGAGGTGGAAACTGGGTTGAAGGAAGGCCTATTTGACCAATTAAAATGATTTATTTTTAATTTATTCAAAAAAAAAAAAAAAACTATATGAGGAATAAAACTGAAAAGCTTACAGGATCAGGTGGTCTCCCATCCAAGCACTACCCAGGGTGAAGCCTGCTTAGCTTTCTAAATCAGGCTTGATCTGGCACTCTCATACCAGTACAACTAGAAGTGAAAACTGGGTTGAAGGAAGGCCTATTTGACCAATTAAAATGATTTATTTTTAATTTATTTAAAAAAAAAAAAAAAAAACTATATGAGGAATAAAACTGAAAAGCTTACAGGATCAGGTGGTCTCCCATCCAAGCACTACCCAGGGTGAAGCCTGCTTAGCTTTTTAAATCAGGCTTGATCTGGCACTCTCATACCAGTACAACTAGAAGTGGAAACTGGGGTGAAGGAAGGCCTATTTGACCAATTAAAATGATTTATTTTTAATTTATTTAAAAAAAAAAAAAAAAAAAAAAAAAAAAAAAAAAAAAAAACTATATGAGGAATAAAACTGAAAAGCTTACAGGATCAGGTGGTCTCCCATCCAAGCACCACCCAGGGTGAAGCCTGCTTAGCTTTCTAAACCAGGCTTGATCTGGCACTCTCATACCAGTACAACTAGAGGTGGAAACTGGGTTGAAAGAAGGCCTATTTGACCAATTAAAATGATTTATTTTTAATTTATTCAAAAAAAAAAAAAAAAAACTATATGAGGAATAAAACTGAAAAGCTTACAGGATCAGGTGGTCTCCCATCCAAGCACTACCCAGGGTGAAGCCTGCTTAGCTTTTTAAATCAGGCTTGATCTGGCACTCTCATACCAGTACAACTAGAAGTGGAAACTGGGGTGAAGGAAGGCCTATTTGACCAATTAAAATGATTTATTTTTAATTTATTTAAAAAAATAAATAAATAAATAAAAAAAATAAACTATATGAGGAATAAAACTGAAAAGCTTACAGGATCAGGTGGTCTCCCATCCAAGCACTACCCAGGGTGAAGCCTGCTTAGCTTTCTAAATCAGGCTTGATCTGGCACTCTCATACCAGTACAACTAGAAGTGAAAACTGGGTTGAAGGAAGGCCTATTTGACCAATTAAAATGATTTATTTTTAATTTATTAAAAAAAAATAAAATAAATAAAAAAAACTATTTGAGGAATGAAACTGAAAAGCTTACAGGATCAGGTGGTCTCCCATCCAAGCACTACCCAGGGTG
>NC_071108.1:9260000-9262500 GCF_024256425.1 Clarias gariepinus | reverse complement strand
GCACTCTCATACCAGTACAACTAGAAGTGGAAACTGGGTTGAAGGAAGGCCTATTTGACCAATTAAAATGATTTATTTTTAATTTATTTAAAAAAAAAAAAAAAAAAAAAAAAACCTATATGAGGAATAAAACTGAAAAGCTTACAGGATCAGGTGGTCTCCCATCCAAGCACTACCCAGGGTGAAGCCTGCTTAGCTTCCTAAATCAAGCTTGATCTGGCACTCTCATACCAGTACAACTAGAAGTGGAAACTGGGTTGAAGGAAGGCCTATTTGACCAATTAAAATGATTTATTTTTAATTTATTTAAAAAAGAAAAAAAAAAACTATATGAGGAATAAAACTGAAAAGCTTACAGGATCAGGTGGTCTCCTATCCAAGCACCACCCAGGGTGAAGCCTGCTTAGCTTTCTAAATCAGGCTTGATCTGGCACTCTCATACCAGTACAACTAGAAGTGGAAACTGGGTTGAAGGAAGGCCTATTTGACCAATTAAAATGATTTATTGTTAATTTATTCAAAAAAAAAAAAAAACTATATGAGGAATAAAACTGAAAAGCTTACAGGATCAGGTGGTCTCCCATCCAAGCACTACCCAGGGTGAAGCCTGTTTAGCTTTCTAAATCAGGCTTGATCTGGCACTCTCATACCAGTACAACTAGAAGTGGAAACTGGTTTGAAGGAAGGCCTATTTGACCAATTAAAATGATTTATTTTTAATTTATTCAAAAAAAAAAAAAAACTATATGAGGAATAAAACTGAAAAGCTTACAGGATCAGGTGGTCTCCCATCCAAGCACTACCCAGGGTGAAGCCTGCTTAGCTTTCTAAATCAGGCTTGATCTGGCACTCTCATACCAGTACAACTAGAAGTGGAAACTGGGTTGAAGGAAGGCCTATTTGACCAATTAAAATGATTTATTTTTAATTTATTTAAAAAAAAAAAAAAAACTATATGAGGAATAAAACTGAAAAGCTTACAGGATCAGGTGGTCTCCCATCCAAGCACTACTCAGAGTGAAGCCTGCTTAGCTTTTTAAATCAGGCTTGATCTGGCACCCTTATACCAGTACAACTGGAAGTGGAAACTGGGTTGAAGGAAGGCCTATTTGACCAATTACAATGATTTGTTTTTAATTTATTTAATAATATAAAAACAACTACATGAGGAATAAAACTGAAAAGCTTACAGGATCAGGTGGTTTCCCATCCAAGCACTACCCAGGGTGAAGCCTGCTTAGCTTTCTAAATCAGGCTTGATCTGGCACTCTCATACCAGTACAACTAGAAGTGGAAACTGGGTTGAAGGAAGGCCTATTTGACCAATTAAAATGATTTATTTTTAATTTATTTAAAAAAAAAAAAAAAAAACTATATGAGGAATAAAACTGAAAAGCTTATAGGATCAGGTGGTTTCCCATCCAAGCACTACTCAGGGTGAAGCCTGCTTAGCTTTTTAAATCAGGCTTGATCTGGCACCCTCATACCAGTACAACTAGAAGTGGAAACTGGGTTGAAGGAAGGCCTATTTGACCAATTAAAATGATTTATTTTTAATTTATTTAAAAAAAAAAAAAAAAAAAAAAAAACTATTTGAGGAATAAAACTGAAAAGCTTACAGGATCAGGTGGTCTCCCATCCAAGCACTACCCAGGGTGAAGCCTGCTTAGCTTTCTAAATCAGGCTTGATCTGGCACTCTCATACCAGTACAACTAGAAGTGGAAACTCAGTTGAAGGAAGGCCTATTTGACCAATTAAAATGATTTATTTTTAATTTATTTAAAAAAAAAAAAAAACTATATGAGGAATAAAACTGAAAAGCTTACAGGATCAGGTGGTCTCCCATCCAAGCACTACCCAGGGTGAAGCCTGCTTAGCTTTCTAAACCAGGCTTGATCTGGCACTCTCATACCAGTACAACTAGAAGTGGAAACTGGGTTGAAGGAAGGCCTATTTGACCAATTAAAATGATTTATTTTTAATTTATTTAAAAAAAAAAAAAAAAACTATATGAGGAATAAAACTGAAAAGCTTACAGGATCAGGTGGTCTCCCATCCAAGCACTACCCAGGGTGAAGCCTGCTTAGCTTTCTAAATCAGGCTTGATCTGGCACTTTCATACCAGTACAACTAGAGGTGGAAACTGGGTTGAAGGAAGGCCTATTTGACCAATTAAAATGATTTATTTTTAATTTATTCAAAAAAAAAAAAAAAACTATATGAGGAATAAAACTGAAAAGCTTACAGGATCAGGTGGTCTCCCATCCAAGCACTACCCAGGGTGAAGCCTGCTTAGCTTTTTAAATCAGGCTTGATCTGGCACTCTCATACCAGTACAACTAGAAGTGGAAACTGGGGTGAAGGAAGGCCTATTTGACCAATTAAAATGATTTATTTTTAATTTATTTAAAAAAATAAATAAATAAATAAAAAAATAAACTATATGAGGAATAAAACTGAAAAGCTTACAGGATCAGGTGGTCTCCCATCCAAGCACTA
>NC_071108.1:9252500-9255000 GCF_024256425.1 Clarias gariepinus | reverse complement strand
TGCTTAGCTTTCTAAATCAGGCTTGATCTGGCACTCTCATACCAGTACAACTAGAAGTGAAAACTGGGTTGAAGGAAGGCCTATTTGACCAATTAAAATGATTTATTTTTAATTTATTAAAAAAAAAAAAAAAAAAAAAAAAAAAAAAAAAAAACTATTTGAGGAATAAAACTGAAAAGCTTACAGGATCAGGTGGTCTCCCATCCAAGCACTACCCAGGGTGAAGCCTGCTTAGCTTTCTAAATCAGGCTTGATCTGGCACTCTCATACCAGTACAACTAGAGGTGGAAACTGGGTTGAAGGAAGGCCTATTTGACCAATTAAAATGATTTATTTTTAATTTATTCAAAAAAAAAAAAAAAACTATATGAGGAATAAAACTGAAAAGCTTACAGGATCAGGTGGTCTCCCATCCAAGCACTACCCAGGGTGAAGCCTGCTTAGCTTTCTAAATCAGGCTTGATCTGGCACTCTCATACCAGTACAACTAGAAATGAAAACTGGGTTGAAGGAAGGCCTATTTGACCAATTAAAATGATTTATTTTTAATTTATTAAAAAAAAAAAAAAAAAAAACTATTTGAGGAATAAAACTGAAAAGCTTACAGGATCAGGTGGTCTCCCATCCAAGCACTACCCAGGGTGAAGCCTGCTTAGCTTTCTAAATCAGGCTTGATCTGGCACTCTCATACCAGTACAACTAGAAGTGGAAACTGGGTTGAAGGAAGGCCTATTTGACCAATTAAAATTATTTATTTTTAATTTATTTAAAAAAAAAAAAAAAAAAACCTATATGAGGAATAAAACTGAAAAGCTTACAGGATCAAGTGGTCTCCCATCCACGCACTACCCAGGGTGAAGCCTGCTTAGCTTTCTAAATCAGGCTTGATCTGGCACTCTCATACCAGTACAACTAGAAGTGGAAACTGGGTTGAAGGAAGGCCTATTTGACCAATTAAAATGATTTATTTTTAATTTATTTAAAAAAAAAAAAAAAAAAAAAAAAAAACTATATGAGGAATAAAACTGAAAAGCTTACGGGATCAGGTGGTCTCCCATCCACGCACTACCCAGGGTGAAGCCTGCTTAGCTTTCTAAATCAGGCTTGATCTGGCACTCTCATACCAGTACAACTAGAAGTGGAAACTGGGTTGAAGGAAGGCCTATTTGACCACTTAAAATGATTTATTTTTAATTTATTTAAAAAAAAAAAAAAAAAAAAAAAAAAAAAACCTATATGAGGAATAAAACTGAAAAGCTTACAGGATCAGGTGGTCTCCCATCCAAGCACTACCCAGGGTGAAGCCTGCTTAGCTTTCTAAATCAAGCTTGATCTGGCACTCTCATACCAGTACAACTAGAAGTGGAAACTGGGTTGAAGGAAGGCCTATTTGACCAATTAAAATGATTTATTTTTAATTTATTTAAAAAAGAAAAAAAAAAACTATATGAGGAATAAAACTGAAAAGCTTACAGGATCAGGTGGTCTCCTATCCAAGCACCACCCAGGGTGAAGCCTGCTTAGCTTTCTAAATCAGGCTTGATCTGGCACTCTCATACCAGTACAACTAGAAGTGGAAACTGGGTTGAAGGAAGGCCTATTTGACCAATTAAAATGATTTATTGTTAATTTATTCAAAAAAAAAAAAAAACTATATGAGGAATAAAACTGAAAAGCTTACAGGATCAGGTGGTCTCCCATCCAAGCACTACCCAGGGTGAAGCCTGTTTAGCTTTCTAAATCAGGCTTGATCTGGCACTCTCATACCAGTACAACTAGAAGTGGAAACTGGTTTGAAGGAAGGCCTATTTGACCAATTAAAATGATTTATTTTTAATTTATTCAAAAAAAAAAAAAACTATATGAGGAATAAAACTGAAAAGCTTACAGGATCAGGTGGTCTCCCATCCAAGCACTACCCAGGGTGAAGCCTGCTTAGCTTTCTAAATCAGGCTTGATCTGGCACTCTCATACCAGTACAACTAGAAGTGGAAACTGGGTTGAAGGAAGGCCTATTTGACCAATTAAAATGATTTATTTTTAATTTATTTAAAAAAAAAAAAAAAACTATATGAGGAATAAAACTGAAAAGCTTACAGGATCAGGTGGTCTCCCATCCAAGCACTACTCAGAGTGAAGCCTGCTTAGCTTTTTAAATCAGGCTTGATCTGGCACCCTTATACCAGTACAACTAGAAGTGGAAACTGGGTTGAAGGAAGGCCTATTTGACCAATTAAAATGATTTATTTTTAATTTATTCAAAAAAAAAAAAAAAACTACATGAGGAATAAAACTGAAAAGCATACAGGATCAGGTGGTCTCCCATCCAAGCACTACCCAGGGTGAAGCCTGCTTAGCTTTCTAAATCAGGCTTGATCTGGCACTCTCATACCAGTACAACTAGAAGTGGAAACTGGGTTGAAGGAAGGCCTATTTGACCAATTAAAATGATTTATTTTTAATTTATTTAAAAAAAAAAAAAAAAAAAAAAAAAAAAAAA
>NC_071108.1:9245000-9247500 GCF_024256425.1 Clarias gariepinus | reverse complement strand
AAAGCTTACGGGATCAGGTGGTCTCCCATCCAAGCACTACCCAGGGTGAAGCCTGCTTAGCTTTCTAAATCAGGCTTGATCCGGCACTCTCATACCAGTACAACTAGAAGTGGAAACTGGGTTGAAGGAAGGCCTATTTGATCAATTAAAATGATTTATTTTTAATTTATTTAAAAAAAAAAAAAAAAAAAAAAAAAAAACTATATGAGGAATAAAACTGAAAAGCTTACGGGATCAGGTGGTCTCTCATCCAAGCACTACCCAGGGTGAAGCCTGCTTAGCTTTCTAAATCAGGCTTGATCTGGCACTCTCATACCAGTACAACTAGAAGTGGAAACTGGGTTGAAGGAAGGCCTATTTAACCAATTAAAATGATTTATTTTTAATTTATTTAAAAAAAAAAAAAAAAAAAAAACTAGATGAGGAATAAAACTGAAAAGCTTACAGGATCAGGTGGTCTCCCCATCCAAGCACTACCCAGGGTGAAGCCTGCTTAGCTTTCTAAATCAGGCTTGATCTGGCACTCTCATACCAGTACAACTAGTAGTGGAAACTGGGTTGAAGGAAGGCCTATTTGACCAATTAAAATGATTTATTTTTAATTTATTAAAAAAAAAAGAAAAAAATAAACTATATGAGGAATAAAACTGAAAAGCTTACAGGATCAGGCAGTCTCCCATCCAAGCACTACCCAGGGTGAAGCCTGCTTAGCTTTCTAAATCAGGCTTGATCTGGCACTCTCATACCAGTACAACTAGAAGTGGAAACTGGGTTGAAGGAAGGCCTATTTGACCAAATAAAATGATTTATTTTTAATTTATTTAAAAAAAAAAAAAAAACTATATGAGGAATAAAACTGAAAAGCTTACAGGATCAGGTGGTCTCCCATCCAAGCACTACCCAGGGTGAAGCCTGCTTAGCTTTCTAAACCAGGCTTGATCTGGCACTCTCATACCAGTACAACTAGAAGTGGAAACTGGGTTGAAGGAAGGCCTATTTGACCAATTAAAATGATTTATTTTTAATTTATTCAAAAAAAAAAAAAAAAAACTATATGAGGAATAAAACTGAAAAGCTTACAGGATCAGGTGGTCTCCCATCCAAGCACTACCCAGGGTGAAGCCTGCTTAGCTTTCTAAATCAGGCTTGATCTGGCACTCTCATACCAGTACAACTAGAAGTGGAAACTGGGTTGAAGGGAGGCCTATTTGACCAATTAAAATGATTTATTTTTAATTTATTTAAAAAAAAAAAAAAAAAAAAAAAAACTATTTGAGGAATAAAACTGAAAAGCTTACAGGATCAGGTGGTCTCCCATCCAAGCACTACCCAGGGTGAAGCCTGCTTAGCTTTCTAAATCAGGCTTGATCTGGCACTCTCATACCAGTACAACTAGAAGTGGAAACTCAGTTGAAGGAAGGCCTATTTGACCAATTAAAATGATTTATTTTTAATTTATTAAAAAAAAAAAAAAAAACTATATGAGGAATAAAACTGAAAAGCTTACAGGATCAGGTGGTCTCCCATCCAAGCACTACCCAGGGTGAAGCCTGCTTAGCTTTCTAAACCAGGCTTGATCTAGCACTCTCATACCAGTACAACTAGAAGTGGAAACTGGGTTGAAGGAAGGCCTATTTGACCAATTAAAATGATTTATTTTTAATTTATTTAAAAAGAAAAAAAAAACTATATGAGGAATAAAACTGAAAAGCTTACAGGATCAGGTGGTCTCCCATCCAAGCACTACCCAGGGTGAAGCCTGCTTAGCTTTCTAAATCAGGCTTGATCTGGCACTTTCATACCAGTACAACTAGAGGTGGAAACTGGGTTGAAGGAAGGCCTATTTGACCAATTAAAATGATTTATTTTTAATTTATTCAAAAAAAAAAAAAAAACTATATGAGGAATAAAACTGAAAAGCTTACAGGATCAGGTGGTCTCCCATCCAAGCACTACCCAGGGTGAAGCCTGCTTAGCTTTTTAAATCAGGCTTGATCTGGCACTCTCATACCAGTACAACTAGAAGTGGAAACTGGGGTGAAGGAAGGCCTATTTGACCAATTAAAATGATTTATTTTTAATTTATTTAAAAAAATAAATAAATAAATAAAAAAATAAACTATATGAGGAATAAAACTGAAAAGCTTACAGGATCAGGTGGTCTCCCATCCAAGCACTACCCAGGGTGAAGCCTGCTTAGCTTTCTAAATCAGGCTTGATCTGGCACTCTCATACCAGTACAACTAGAAGTGGAAACTGGGTTGAAGGAAGGCCTATTTGACCAATTAAAATGATTTATTTTTAATTTATTAAAAAAAAAAACACTATATGAGGAATAAAACTGAAAAGCTTACGGGATCAGGTGGTCTCCCATCCAAGCACTACCCAGGGTGAAGCCTGCTTAGCTTTCTAAATCAGGCTTGATCCGGCACTCTCATACCAGTACAACTAGAAGTGGAAACTGGGTTGAAGGAAGGCCTATTTGATCAATTAAAATGAT
>NC_071108.1:9237500-9242500 GCF_024256425.1 Clarias gariepinus | reverse complement strand
TTCTAAATCAGGCTTGATCTGGCACTCTCATACCAGTACAACTAGAGGTGGAAACAGGGTTGAAGGAAGGCCTATTTGACCAATTAAAATGATTTATTTTTAATTTATTTAAAAAAATAAATAAATAAATAAAAAAAATAAACTATATGAGGAATAAAACTGAAAAGCTTACAGGATCAGGTGGTCTCCCATCCAAGCACTACGCAGGGTGAAGCCTGCTTAGCTTTCTAAATCAGGCTTGATCTGGCACTCTCATACCAGTACAACTAGAAGTGGACACTGGGTTGAAGGAAGGCCTATTTGACCAATTAAAATGATTTATTTTTAATTTATTAAAAAAAAAAAACACTATATGAGGAATAAAACTGAAAAGCTTACGGGATCAGGTGGTCTCCCATCCAAGCACTACCCAGGGTGAAGCCTGCTTAGCTTTCTAAATCAGGCTTGATCTGGCACTCTCATACCAGTACAACTAGAAGTGGAAATTGGGTTGAAGGAAGGCCTATTTGACCAATTAAAATGATTTATTTTTAATTTATTAAAAAAAAAAAAAAAAAAAAAAATAGATGAGGAATAAAACTGAAAAGCTTACAGGATCAGGTGGTCTCCCATCCAAGCACTACCCAGGGTGAAGCCTGCTTAGCTTTCTAAATCAGGCTTGATCTGGCACTCTCATACCAGTACAACTAGTAGTGGAAACTGGGTTGAAGGAAGGCCTATTTGACCAATTAAAATGATTTATTTTTAATTTATTTAAAAAAAAAGCAAAAAATAAACTATATGAGGAATAAAACTGAAAAGCTTACAGGATCAGGCAGTCTCCCATCCAGGCACTACCCAGGGTGAAGCCTGCTTAGCTTTCTAAATCAGGCTTGATCTGGCACTCTCATACCAGTACAACTAGAAGTGGAAACTGGGTTGAAGGAAGGCCTATTTGACCAATTAAAATGATTTATTTTTAATTTATTTTAAAAAAAAAAAAAAAAAAAAAAAAAAAAAAAAACTATATGAGGAATAAAACTGAAAAGCTTACAGGATCAGGTGGTCTCCCATCCAAGCACTACCCAGGGTGAAGCCTGCTTAGCTTTCTAAACCAGGCTTGATCTGGCACTCTCATACCAGTACAACTAGAAGTGGAAACTGGGTTGAAGGAAGGCCTATTTGACCAATTAAAATGATTTATTTTTAATTTATTCAAAAAAAAAAAAAAAAAAACTATATGAGGAATAAAACTGAAAAGCTTACAGGATCAGGTGGTCTCCCATCCAAGCACTACCCAGGGTGAAGCCTGCTTAGCTTTCTAAATCAGGCTTGATCTGGCACTCTCATACCAGTACAACTAGAAGTGGAAACTGGGTTGAAGGAAGGCCTATTTGACCAATTAAAATGATTTATTTTTAATTTATTAAAAAAAAAAACACTATATGAGGAATAAAACTGAAAAGCTTACAGGATCAGGTGGTCTCCCATCCAAGCACTACCCAGGGTGAAGCCTGCTTAGCTTTCTAAATCAGGCTTGATCTGGCACTCTCATACCAGTACAACTAGAAGTGGAAACTGGGTTGAAGGAAGGCCTATTTGATCAATTAAAATGATTTATTTTTAATTATTTAAAAAAAAAAAAAAAAAAAAAAAAAAAAAAAAAAACTATATGAGGAATAAAACTGAAAAGCTTACGGGATCAGGTGGTCTCTCATCCAAGCACTACCCAGGGTGAAGCCTGCTTAGCTTTCTAAATCAGGCTTGATCTGGCACTCTCATACCAGTACAACTAGAAGTGGAAATTGGGTTGAAGGAAGGCCTATTTGACCAATTAAAATGATTTATTTTTAATTTATTTAAAAAAAAAAAAAAAAAAAAAAAATAGATGAGGAATAAAACTGAAAAGCTTACAGGATCAGGTGGTCTCCCATCCAAGCACTACCCAGGGTGAAGCCTGCTTAGCTTTCTAAATCAGGCTTGATCTGGCACTCTCATACCAGTACAACTAGTAGTGGAAACTGGGTTGAAGAAAGGCCTATTTGACCAATTAAAATGATTTATTTTTAATTTATTTAAAAAAAAAGCAAAAAATAAACTATATGAGGAATAAAACTGAAAAGCTTACAGGATCAGGCAGTCTCCCATCCAGGCACTACCCAGGGTGAAGCCTGCTTAGCTTTCTAAATCAGGCTTGATCTGGCACTCTCATACCAGTACAACTAGAAGTGGAAACTGGGTTGAAGGAAGGCCTATTTGACCAATTAAAATGATTTATTTTTAATTTATTTAAAAAAAAAAAAAAAAAAAAAAAAAAAAACTATATGAGGAATAAAACTGAAAAGCTTACAGGATCAGGTGGTCTCCCATCCAAGCACTACCCAGGGTGAAGCCTGCTTAGCTTTCTAAACCAGGCTTGATCTGGCACTCTCATACCAGTACAACTAGAAGTGGAAACTGGGTTGAAGGAAGGCCTATTTGACCAATTAAAATGATTTATTTTTAATTTATTCAAAAAAAAAAAAAAAAAAACTATATGAGGAATAAAACTGAAAAGCTTACAGGATCAGGTGGTCTCCCATCCAAGCACTACCCAGGGTGAAGCCTGCTTAGCTTTCTAAATCAGGCTTGATCTGGCACTCTCATACCAGTACAACTAGAAGTGGAAACTGGGGTGAAGGAAGGCCTATTTGACCAATTAAAATGATTTATTTTTAATTTATTTAAAAAAAAAAAAAAAAAAAAAAAAAGCTATTTGAGGAATAAAACTGAAAAGCTTACAGGATAAGGTGGTCTCCCATCCAAGCACTCCCCAGGGTGAAGCCTGCTTAGCTTTCTAAATCAGGCTTGGTCTGGCACTCTCATACCAGTACAACTAGAAGTGGAAACTGGGTTGAAGGAAGGCCTATTTTACCAATTAAAATTATTTATTTTTAATTTATTTAAAAAAAAAAAAAAAAAAAAAAAAAAAACTATATGAGGAATAAAACTGAAAAGCTTACAGGATCAGGTGGTCTCCCATCCAAGCACTAACCAGGGTGAAGCCTGCTTAGCTTTCTAAATCAGGCTTGATCTGGCACTCTCATACCAGTACAACTAGTAGTGGAAACTGGGTTGAAGGAAGGCCTATTTGACCAATTAAAATGATTTATTTTTAATTTATTTAAAAAAAAAGCAAAAAATAAACTATATGAGGAATAAAACTGAAAAGCTTACAGGATCAGGCAGTCTCCCATCCAGGCACTACCCAGGGTGAAGCCTGCTTAGCTTTCTAAATCAGGCTTGATCTGGCACTCTCATACCAGTACAACTAGAAGTGGAAACTGGGTTGAAGGAAGGCCTATTTGACCAATTAAAATTATTTATTTTTAATTTATTTAAAAAAAAAAAAAAAAAAAAAAAAAAAAAAACTATATGAGGAATAAAACTGAAAAGCTTACAGGATCAGGTGGTCTCCCATCCAAGCACTAACCAGGGTGAAGCCTGCTTAGCTTTCTAAATCAGGCTTGATCTGGCACTCTCATACCAGTACAACTAGTAGTGGAAACTGGGTTGAAGGAAGGCCTATTTGACCAATTAAAATGATTTATTTTTAATTTATTTAAAAAAAAAGCAAAAAATAAACTATATGAGGAATAAAACTGAAAAGCTTACAGGATCAGGCAGTCTCCCATCCAGGCACTACCCAGGGTGAAGCCTGCTTAGCTTTCTAAATCAGGCTTGATCTGGCACTCTCATACCAGTACAACTAGAAGTGGAAACTGGGTTGAAGGAAGGCCTATTTGACCAATTAAAATGATTTATTTTTAATTTATTTAAAAAAAAAAAAAAAAAAAAAAAAAAAAAAAAAAAACTATATGAGGAATAAAACTGAAAAGCTTACAGGATCAGGTGGTCTCCCATCCAAGCACTACCCAGGGTGAAGCCTGCTTAGCTTTCTAAACCAGGCTTGATCTGGCACTCTCATACCAGTACAACTAGAAGTGGAAACTGGGTTGAAGGAAGGCCTATTTGACCAATTAAAATGATTTATTTTTAATTTATTCAAAAAAAAAAAAAAAAAAACTATATGAGGAATAAAACTGAAAAGCTTACAGGATCAGGTGGTCTCCCATCCAAGCACTACCCAGGGTGAAGCCTGCTTAGCTTTCTAAATCAGGCTTGATCTGGCACTCTCATACCAGTACAACTAGAAGTGGAAACTGGGTTGAAGGAAGGCCTATTTGACCAATTAAAATGATTTATTTTTAATTTATTAAAAAAAAAAACACTATATGAGGAATAAAACTGAAAAGCTTACAGGATCAGGTGGTCTCCCATCCAAGCACTACCCAGGGTGAAGCCTGCTTAGCTTTCTAAATCAGGCTTGATCTGGCACTCTCATACCAGTACAACTAGAAGTGGAAACTGGGTTGAAGGAAGGCCTATTTGATCAATTAAAATGATTTATTTTTAATTATTTAAAAAAAAAAAAAAAAAAAACTATATGAGGAATAAAACTGAAAAGCTTACGGGATCAGGTGGTCTCTCATCCAAGCACTACCCAGGGTGAAGCCTGCTTAGCTTTCTAAATCAGGCTTGATCTGGCACTCTCATACCAGTACAACTAGAAGTGGAAATTGGGTTGAAGGAAGGCCTATTTGACCAATTAAAATGATTTATTTTTAATTTATTTAAAAAAAAAAAAAAAAAAAAAAAATAGATGAGGAATAAAACTGAAAAGCTTACAGGATCAGGTGGTCTCCCATCCAAGCACTACCCAGGGTGAAGCCTGCTTAGCTTTCTAAATCAGGCTTGATCTGGCACTCTCATACCAGTACAACTAGTAGTGGAAACTGGGTTGAAGGAAGGCCTATTTGACCAATTAAAATGATTTATTTTTAATTTATTTAAAAAAAAAGCAAAAAATAAACTATATGAGGAATAAAACTGAAAAGCTTACAGGATCAGGCAGTCTCCCATCCAGGCACTACCCAGGGTGAAGCCTGCTTAGCTTTATAAATCAGGCTTGATCTGGCACT
>NC_071108.1:9222500-9230000 GCF_024256425.1 Clarias gariepinus | reverse complement strand
AAAAAGAAAAAAAAAAAAAAAAAACTATATGAGGAATAAAACTGAAAAGCTTACAGGATCAGGTGGTCTCCTATCCAAGCACCACCCAGGGTGAAGCCTGCTTAGCTTTCTAAATCAGGCTTGATCTGGCACTCTCATACCAGTACAACTAGTAGTGGAAACTGGGTTGAAGGAAGGCCTATTTGACCAATTAAAATGATTTATTTTTAATTTATTCAAAAAAAAAAAAAAAAAAAAAAAAAAACTATATGAGGAATAAAACTGAAAAGCTTACGGGATCAGGTGGTCTCCCATCCAAGCACTACCCAGGGTGAAGCCTGCTTAGCTTTCTAAATCAGGCTTGATCTGGCACTCTCATACCAGTACAACTAGAAGTGGAAACTCGGTTGAAGGAAGGCCTATTTGACCAATTAAAATGATTTATTTTTAATTTATTTAAAAAAAAAAAAAAAAAAAAAAAAAAAAACCTATATGAGGAATAAAACTGAAAAGCTTACAGGATCAGGTGGTCTCCCATCCAAGCACTACCCAGGGTGAAGCCTGCTTAGCTTTCTAAACCAGGCTTGATCTGGCACTCTCATACCAGTACAACTAGAAGTGGAAACTGGGTTGAAGGAAGGCCTATTTGACCAATTAAAATGATTTATTTTTAATTTATTTAAAAAAATAAAAAAAAACTATATGAGGAATAAAACTGAAAAGCTTACAGGATCAGGTGGTCTCCCATCCAAGCACTACCCAGGGTGAAGCCTGCTTAGCTTTCTAAATCAGGCTTGATCTGGCACTCTCATACCAGTACAACTAGAGGTGGAAACTGGGTTGAAGGAAGGCCTATTTGACCAATTAAAATGATTTATTTTTAATTTATTTAAAAAAATAAATAAATAAATAAAAAAAATAAACTATATGAGGAATAAAACTGAAAAGCTTACAGGATCAGGTGGTCTCCCATCCAAGCACTACCCAGGGTGAAGCCTGCTTAGCTTTCTAAATCAGGCTTGATCTGGCACTCTCATACCAGTACAACTAGAAGTGGAAACTGGGTTGAAGGAAGGCCTATTTGACCAATTAAAATGATTTATTTTTAATTTATTAAAAAAAAAAAACACTATATGAGGAATAAAACTGAAAAGCTTACGGGATCAGGTGGTCTCTCATCCAAGCACTACCCAGGGTGAAGCCTGCTTAGCTTTCTAAATCAGGCTTGATCTGGCACTCTCATACCAGTACAACTAGAAGTGGAAATTGGGTTGAAGGAAGGCCTATTTGACCAATTAAAATGATTTATTTTTAATTTATTTAAAAAAAAAAAAAAAAAAAAAAAATAGATGAGGAATAAAACTGAAAAGCTTACAGGATCAGGTGGTCTCCCATCCAAGCACTACCCAGGGTGAAGCCTGCTTAGCTTTCTAAATCAGGCTTGATCTGGCACTCTCATACCAGTACAACTAGTAGTGGAAACTGGGTTGAAGGAAGGCCTATTTGACCAATTAAAATGATTTATTTTTAATTTATTTAAAAAAAAAGAAAAAAATAAACTATATGAGGAATAAAACTGAAAAGCTTACAGGATCAGGCAGTCTCCCATGCAGGCACTACCCAGGGTGAAGCCTGCTTAGCTTTCTAAATCAGGCTTGATCTGGCACTCTCATACCAGTACAACTAGAAGTGGAAACTGGGTTGAAGGAAGGCCTATTTGACCAATTAAAATGATTTATTTTTAATTTATTTAAAAAAAAAAAAAAAAAAAAAAAAAAACTATATGAGGAATAAAACTGAAAAGCTTACAGGATCAGGTGGTCTCCCATCCAAGCACTACCCAGGGTGAAGCCTGCTTAGCTTTCTAAACCAGGCTTGATCTGGCACTCTCATACCAGTACAACTAGAAGTGGAAACTGGGTTGAAGGAAGGCCTATTTGACCAATTAAAATGATTTATTTTTAATTTATTCAAAAAAAAAAAAAAAAAAAACTATATGAGGAATAAAACTGAAAAGCTTACAGGATCAGGTGGTCTCCCATCCAAGCACTACGCAGGGTGAAGCCTGCTTAGCTTTCTAAATCAGGCTTGATCTGGCACTCTCAGACCAGTACAACTAGAAGTGGAAACTGGGGTGAAGGAAGGCCTATTTGACCAATTAAAATGATTTATTTTTAATTTATTTAAAAAAAAAAAAAAAAAAAAAAAAAAAAGCTATTTGAGGAATAAAACTGAAAAGCTTACAGGATAAGGTGGTCTCCCATCCAAGCACTACCCAGGGTGAAGCCTGCTTAGCTTTCTAAATCAGGCTTGATCTGGCACTCTCATACCAGTACAACTAGAAGTGGAAACTGGGGTGAAGGAAGGCCTATTTGACCAATTAAAATTATTTATTTTTAATTTATTTAAAAAAAAAAAAAAAAAAAAAAAAAAAAACTATATGAGGAATAAAACTGAAAAGCTTACAGGATCAGGTGGTCTCCCATCCAAGCACTAACCAGGGTGAAGCCTGCTTAGCTTTCTAAATCAGGCTTGATCTGGCACTCTCATACCAGTACAACTAGAAGTGGAAACTGGGTTGAAGGAAGGCCTATTTGACCAATTAAAATGATTTATTTTTAATTTATTTAAAAAAAAAAAAAAAAAAAAAAAAAAGCTATTTGAGGAATAAAACTGAAAAGCTTACAGGATCAGGTGGTCTCCCATCCAAGCACTACCCAGGGTGAAGCCTGCTTAGCTTTCTAAATCAGGCTTGATCTGGCACTCTCATACCAGTACAACTAGAAGTGGAAACTGGGGTGAAGGAAGGCCTATTTGACCAATTAAAATTATTTATTTTTAATTTATTTAAAAAAAAAAAAAAAAAAAAAAAAAAAAAAAAAAACTATATGAGGAATAAAACTGAAAAGCTTACAGGATCAGGTGGTCTCCCATCCAAGCACTAACCAGGGTGAAGCCTGCTTAGCTTTTTAAATCAGGCTTGATCTGGCACTCTCATACCAGTACAACTAGAAGTGGAAACTGGGGTGAAGGAAGGCCTATTTGACCAATTAAAATGATTTATTTTTAATTTATTTAAAAAAAAAAAAAAAAAAAAAAAAAAAAAAACTATATGAGGAATAAAACTGAAAAGCTTACAGGATCAGGTGGTCTCCCATCCAAGCACTACCCAGGGTCAAGCCTGCTTAGCTTTCTAAATCAGGCTTGATCTGGCACCCTCATACCAGTACAACTAGAAGTGGAAACTGGGTTGAAGGAAGGCCTATTTGACCAATTAAAATGATTTATTTTTAATTTATTAAAAAAAAAAAAAAAAAAAAAAATGTATGAGGAATAAAACTGAAAAGCTTACAGGATCAGGTGGTCTCCCATCCAAGCACTACCCAGGATGAAGCCTGCTTAGCTTCCTAAATCAGGCTTGATCTGGCACTCTCATACCAGTACAACTAGAAGTGGAAACTGGGTTGAAGGAAGGCCTATTTGACCAATTAAAATGATTTATTTTTAATTTATTTAAAAAAAAAAAAAAAAAAAAAAAAAAAACTATATGAGGAATAAAACTGAAAAGCTTACAGGATCAGGTGGTCGCCCATCCAAGCACTACCCAGGGTGAAGCCTGCTTAGCTTTTTAAATCAGGCTTGATCTGGCACCCTCATACCAGTACAACTAGAAGTGGAAACTGGGTTGAAGGAAGGCCTATTTGACCAATTAAAATGATTTATTTTTAATTTATTTAAAAAAAAAAACTATATGAGGAATAAAACTGAAAAGCTTACAGGATCAGGTGGTCTCCCATCCAAGCACTACCCAGGGTGAAGCCTGCTTAGCATTCTAAATCAGGCTTTTCCGGCACTCTCATACCAGTACAACTAGAAGTGGAAACTGGGTTGAAGGAAGGCCTATTTGACCAATTAAAATGATTTATTTTTAATTTGTTTAAAAAAAAAAAAAAAAAAAAAAATATATGAGGAATAAAACTGAAAAGCTTACAGGATCAGGTGGTCTCCCATCCAAGCACTAACCAGGGTGAAGCCTGCTTAGCTTTCTAAATCAGGCTTGAACTGGCACTCTCATACCAGTACAACTAGAAGTGGAAACTGGTTTGAAGGAATGCCTATTTGACCAATTAAAATGATTTATTTTTAATTTATTCAAAAAAAAAAAAAAACTATATGAGGAATAAAACTGAAAAGCTTACAGGATCAGGTGGTCTCCAATCCAAGCACTACCCAGGGTGAAGCCTGCTTAGCTTTCTAAATCAGGCTTGATCTGGCACTCTCATACCAGTACAACTATAAGCGGAAACTGGGTTGAAGAAAGGCCTATTTGACCAATTAAAATAATTTATTTTTAATTTATTTAAAAAAAAAAACTATATGAGGAATAAAACTGAAAAGCTTACAGGATCAGGTGGTCTCCCATCCAAGCACTACCCAGGGTGAAGCCTGCTTAGCTTTCTAAATCAGGCTTGATCTGGCACTCTCATACCAGTACAACTTGAAGTGGAAACTGGGTTGAAGGAAGGCCTATTTGATTAATTAAAATGATTTATTTTTAATTTATTTAAAAAAAAAAAAAAAAAAAAAAAATAGATGAGGAATAAAACTGAAAAGCTTACAGGATCAGGTGGTCTCCCATCCAAGCACTACCCAGGGTGAATTAAAATGATTTATTTTTAATTTATTTAAAAAAAAAAAAAAAAAACTATATGAGGAATAAAACTGAAAAGCTTACAGGATCAGGTGGTCTCCCATCCAAGCACTACTCAGGGTGAAGCCTGCTTAGCTTTCTAAATCAGGCTTGATCTGGCACCCTCATACCAGTACAACTAGAAGTGGAAACTGGGTTGAAGGAAGGCCTATTTGACCAATTAAAATGATTTATTTTTAATTTATTAAAAAAAAAAAAAAAAAAAAAATGTATGAGGAATAAAACTGAAAAGCTTACAGGATCAGGTGGTCTCCCATCCAAGCACTACCCAGGGTGAAGCCTGCTTAGCTTTCTAAATCAGGCTTGATCTGGCACTCTCATACCAGTACAACTAGAAGTGGAAACTGGGTTGAAGGAAGGCCTATTTGACCAATTAAAATGATTTATTTTTAATTTATTTAAAAAAAAAAAAAAAAAACTAGATGAGGAATAAAACTGAAAAGCTTACAGGATCAGGTGGTCTCCCATCCAAGCACTACCCAGGGTGAAGCCTGCTTAGCTTTCTAAATCAAGCTTGATCTGGCACTCTCATACCAGTACAACTAGTAGTGGAAACTGGGTTGAAGGAAGGCCTATTTGACCAATTAAAATGATTTATTTTTAATTTATTCAAAAAAAAAAAACAAAAAAAAAACCTATATGAGGAATAAAACTGAAAAGCTTACAGGATCAGGTGGTCTCCCATCCAAGCACTACCCAGGGTGAAGCCTGCTTAGCTTTCTAAATCAGGCTTGATCTGGCACTCTCATACCAGTACAACTAGAAGTGGAAACTGGGTTGAAGGAAGGCCTATTTGACCAATTAAAATGATTTATTTTTAATTTATTCAAAAAAAAAAAAAAAAACTATATGAGGAATAAAACTGAAAAGCTTACAGGATCAGGTGGTCTCCCATCCAAGCACTACCCAGGGTGAAGCCTGCTTAGCTTTCTAAATCAGGCTTGATCTGGCACTCTCATACCAGTACAACTATAAGCGGAAACTGGGTTGAAGAAAGGCCTATTTGACCAATTAAAATAATTTATTTTTAATTTATTTAAAAAAAAAACTATATGAGGAATAAAACTGAAAAGCTTACAGGATCAGGTGGTCTCCCATCCAAGCACTACCCAGGGTGAAGCCTGCTTAGCTTTCTAAATCAGGCTTGATCTGGCACTCTCATACCAGTACAACTTGAAGTGGAAACTGGGTTGAAGGAAGGCCTATTTGATTAATTAAAATGATTTATTTTTAATTTATTTAAAATAAAAAAAAAAAAAAAAAAAACTATATGAGGAATAAAACTGAAAAGCTTACAGGATCAGGTGGTCTCCCATCCAAGCACTACTCAGGGTGAAGCCTGCTTAGCTTTCTAAATCAGGCTTGATCTGGCACCCTCATACCAGTACAACTAGAAGTGGAAACTGGGTTGAAGGAAGGCCTATTTGACCAATTAAAATGATTTATTTTTAATTTATTAAAAAAAAAAAAAAAAAAAAAATGTATGAGGAATAAAACTGAAAAGCTTACAGGATCAGGTGGTCTCCCATCCAAGCACTACCCAGGGTGAAGCCTGCTTAGCTTTCTAAATCAGGCTTGATCTGGCACTCTCATACCAGTACAACTAGAAGTGGAAACTGGGTTGAAGGAAGGCCTATTTGACCAATTAAAATGATTTATTTTTAATTTATTTAAAAAAAAAAAAAAAAAACTAGATGAGGAATAAAACTGAAAAGCTTACAGGATCAGGTGGTCTCCCATCCAAGCACTAGCCAGGGTGAAGCCTGCTTAGCTTTCTAAATCAAGCTTGATCTGGCACTCTCATACCAGTACAACTAGTAGTGGAAACTGGGTTGAAGGAAGGCCTATTTGACCAATTAAAATGATTTATTTTTAATTTATTCAAAAAAAAAAAAAAAAAAAAAAAAAACCTATATGAGGAATAAAACTGAAAAGCTTACAGGATCAGGTGGTCTCCCATCCAAGCACTACCCAGGGTGAAGCCTGCTTAGCTTTCTAAATCAGGCTTGATCTGGCACTCTCATACCAGTACAACTAGAAGTGGAAACTGGGTTGAAGGAAGGCCTATTTGACCAATTAAAATGATTTATTTTTAATTTATTTAAAAAAAAAAAAAAAAAAAAAAAAAAAACTATATGAGGAATCAAACTGAAAAGCTTACAGGATCAGGTGGTCTTCCATCCAAGCACTACCCAGGGTGAAGCCTGCTTAGCTTTCTAAATCAGGCTTGATCTGGCACTCTCATACCAGTACAACTAGAAGTGGAAACTGGGTTGAAGGAAGGTGTATTTGACCAATTAAAATGATTTATTTTTAATTTATTTAAAAAAAAAAACAAAATATATATATATATATATATATATATATATATATATATATGAGGAATAAAACTGAAAAGCTTACGGGATCAGGTGGTCTCCCATCCAAGCACTACCCAGGGTGAAGCCTGCTTAGCTTTCTAAATCAGGCTTGATCTGGCACTCTCATACCAGTACAACTAGAAGTGGAAACTGGGTTGAAGGAAGGCCTATTTGACCAATTAAAATGATTTATTTATAATTTATTTTAAAAAAAAAACTATATGAGGAATAAAACTGAAAAGCTTACAGGATCAGGTGGTCTCCCATCCAAGCACTACCCAGGGTGAAGCCTGCTTAGCTTTCTAAATCAGGCTTGATCCGGCACTCTCATACCAGTACAACTAGAAGTGGAAACTGGGTTGAAGGAAGGCCTATTTGACCAATTAAAATGATTTATTTTTAATTTATTTAAAAAAAAAAAAAAAAATAAAAAATTTATGAGGAATAAAA
>NC_071108.1:9215000-9217500 GCF_024256425.1 Clarias gariepinus | reverse complement strand
CCAAGCACTACCCAGGGTGAAGCCTGCTTAGCTTTCTAAATCAGGCTTGATCTGGCACTCTCATACCAGTACAACTTGAAGTGGAAACTGGGTTGAAGGAAGGCCTATTTGATTAATTAAAATGATTTATTTTTAATTTATTTAAAATAAAAAAAAAAAAAAAAAAAAAAAAAAAAAAAAAAACTATATGAGGAATAAAACTGAAAAGCTTACAGGATCAGGTGGTCTCCCATCCAAGCACTACTCAGGGTGAAGCCTGCTTAGCTTTCTAAATCAGGCTTGATCTGGCACCCTCATACCAGTACAACTAGAAGTGCAAACTGGGTTGAAGGAAGGCCTATTTGACCAATTAAAATGATTTATTTTTAATTTATTAAAAAAAAAAAAAAAAAAAAAAAAAATGTATGAGGAATAAAACTGAAAAGCTTACAGGATCAGGTGGTCTTCCATCCAAGCACTACCCAGGGTGAAGCCTGCTTAGCTTTCTAAATCAGGCTTGATCTGGCACTCTCATACCAGTACAACTAGAAGTGGAAACTGGGTTGAAGGAAGGTGTATTTGACCAATTAAAATGATTTATTTTTAATTTATTTAAAAAAAAAAACAAAATATATATATATATATATATATATATATATATATATGAGGAATAAAACTGAAAAGCTTACGGGATCAGGTGGTCTCCCATCCAAGCACTACCCAGGGTGAAGCCTGCTTAGCTTTCTAAATCAGGCTTGATCTGGCACTCTCATACCAGTACAACTAGAAGTGGAAACTGGGTTGAAGGAAGGCCTATTTGACCAATTAAAATGATTTATTTATAATTTATTTTTTAAAAAAAACTATATGAGGAATAAAACTGAAAAGCTTACAGGATCAGGTGGTCTCCCATCCAAGCACTACCCAGGGTGAAGCCTGCTTAGCTTTCTAAATCAGGCTTGATCCGGCACTCTCATACCAGTACAACTAGAAGTGGAAACTGGGTTGAAGGAAGGCCTATTTGACCAATTAAAATGATTTATTTTTAATTTATTTAAAAAAAAAAAAAAAAAAAAAAAAATTATGAGGAATAAAACTGAAAAGCTTACAGGATCAGGTGGTCTCCCATCCAAGCACTACCCAGGGTGAAGCCTGCTTAGCTTTCTAAATCAGGCTTGATCTGGCACTCTCATACCAGTACAACTAGAAGTGGAAACTGGTTTGAAGGAAGGCCTATTTGACCAATTAAAATGATTTATTTTTAATTTATTCAAAAAAAAAAAAAATATATGAGGAATAAAACTGAAAAGCTTACAGGATCAGGTGGTCTCCCATCCAAGCACTACCCAGGGTGAAGCCTGCTTAGCTTTCTAAATCAGGCTTGATCTGGCACTCTCATACCAGTACAACTAGAAGTGGAAACTGGGTTGAAGAAAGGCCTATTTGACCAATTAAAATGATTTATTTTTAATTTATTTAAAAAAAAAAACTATATGAGGAATAAAACTGAAAAGCTTACAGGATCAGGTGGTCTCCCACCCAAGCACTACCCAGGGTGAAGCCTGCTTAGCTTTCTAAATCAGGCTTGATCTGGCACTCTCATACCAGTACAACTGGGTTGAAGGAAGGCCTATTTGATCAATTAAAATGATTTATTTTTATTTTATTTAAAAAAAAAAAAAATAATAAAAAAAAAAACCTATATGAGGAATAAAACTGAAAAGCTTACGGGATCAGGTGATCTCCCATCCAAGCACTACCCAGGGTGAAGCCTGCTTAGCTTTCTAAATCAGGCTTGATCTGGCACTCTCATACCAGTACAACTAGAAGTGGAAACTGGGTTGAAGGAAGGCCTATTTGACCAATTAAAATGATTTATTTTTAATTTATTTAAAAAAAAAAAAAAAAAAAAAAAAAAAAAAAAAAACTATATGAGGAATAAAACTGAAAAGCTTACAGGATCAGGTGGTCTCCCATCCAAGCACTACCCAGGGTGAAGCCTGCTTAGCTTTCTAAATCAGGCTTGATCTGGCACTCTCATACCAGTACAACTAGAAGTGGAAACTGGGTTGAAGGAAGGCCTATTTGACCAATTAAAATGATTTATTTTTAATTTATTAATAAAAAAAAACTATATGAGGAATAAAACTGAAAAGCTTACGGGATCAGGTGGTCTCCCATCCAAGCACTACCCAGGGTGAAGCCTGCTTAGCTTTCTAAATCAGGCTTGATCTGGCACTCTCATACCAGTACAACTGGAAGTGGAAACTGGGTTGAAGGAAGGCCTATTTGACCAATTAAAATGATTTATTTTTAATTTATTAAAAAAAAAAAACTATATGAGGAATAAAACTGAAAAGCTTACAGGATCAGGTGATCTCCAATCCAAGCACTACCCAGGGTGAATTAAAATGATTTATTTTTAATTTATTTAAAAAAAAAAAAAAAAAAAAACTATATGAGGAATAAAACTGAAAAGCTTACGGGATCAGGTGGTCTCCCATCCAAGCACTACCCAGGG
>NC_071108.1:9197500-9210000 GCF_024256425.1 Clarias gariepinus | reverse complement strand
ATAAAACTGAAAAGCTTACAGGATCAGGTGATCTCCCATCCAAGCACTACCCAGGGTGAATTAAAATGATTTATTTTTAATTTATTTAAAAAAGAAAAAAAAAAAACTATATGAGGAATAAAACTGAAAAGCTTACGGGATCAGGTGGTCTCCCATCCAAGCACTACCCAGGGTGAAGCCTGCTTAGCTTTCTAAATCAGGCTTGATCTGGCACTCTCATACCAGTACAACTAGAAGTGGAAACTGGGGTGAAGGAAGGCCTATTTGACCAATTAAAATGATTTATTTTTAATTTATTTAAAAAAAAAAACTATATGAGGAATAAAACTGAAAAGCTTACAGGATCAGGGGGTCTCCCATCCAAGCACTACCCAGGGTGAAGCCTGCTTAGCTTTCTAAATCAGGCTTGATCTGGCACTCTCATACCAGTACAACTAGAAGTGGAAACTGGGTTGAAGGAAGGCCTATTTGACCAATTAAAATGATTTATTTTTAATTTATTTAAAAAAAAAAACTATATGAGGAATAAAACTGAAAAGCTTACAGGATCAGGTGGTCTCCCATCCAAGCACTACCGAGGGTGAAGCCTGCTTAGCTTTCTAAATCAGGCTTGATCTGGCACTCTCATACCAGTACAACTAGAAGTGGAAACTGGGTTGAAGGAAGGCCGATTTGATCAATTAAAATGATTTATTTTTAATTTATTTAAAAAAAAAAAAAAAAAAAAAAAAAAAAAAACTATATGAGGAATAAAACTGAAAAGCTTACGGGATCAGGTGGTCTCCCATCCAAGCACTACCCAGGGTGAAGCCTGCTTAGCTTTCTAAATCAGGCTTGATCTGGCACTCTCATACCAGTACAACTAGAAGTGGAAACTGGGTTGAAGGAAGGCCTATTTGACCAATTAAAATGATTTATTTTTAATTTATTTTAAAAAAAAAAACTATATGAGGAATAAAACTGAAAAGCTTACAGGATCAGGTGATCTCCCATCCAAGCACTACCCAGGGTGAATTAAAATGATTTATTTTTAATTTATTTAAAAAAGAAAAAAAAAAAACTATATGAGGAATAAAACTGAAAAGCTTACGGGATCAGGTGGTCTCCCATCCAAGCACTACCCAGGGTGAAGCCTGCTTAGCTTTCTAAATCAGGCTTGATCTGGCACTCTCATACCAGTACAACTAGAAGTGGAAACTGGGTTGAAGGAAGGCCTATTTGACCAATTAAAATGATTTATTTTTAATTTATTTAAAAAAAAAAACTATATGAGGAATAAAACTGAAAAGCTTACAGGATCAGGGGGTCTCCCATCCAAGCACTACCCAGGGTGAAGCCTGCTTAGCTTTCTAAATCAGGCTTGATCTGGCACTCTCATACCAGTACAACTAGAAGTGGAAACTGGGTTGAAGGAAGGCCTATTTGATCAATTAAAATGATTTATTTTTAATTTATTTTAAAAAAAAAAAAAAAAAAAAAAAAAAAAAAAAACCTATATGAGGAATAAAACTGAAAAGCTTACGGGATCAGGTGGTCTCCCATCCAAGCACTACCCAGGGTGAAGCCTGCTTAGCTTTCTAAATCAGGCTTGATCTGGCACTCTCATACCAGTACAACTAGAAGTGGAAACTGGGTTGAAGGAAGGCCTATTTGACCAATTAAAATGATTTATTTTTAATTTATTTTAAAAAAAAAACTATATGAGGAATAAAACTGAAAAGCTTACAGGATCAGGTGGTCTCCCATCCAAGCACTACCCAGGGTGAAGCCTGCTTAGCTTTCTAAATCAGGCTTGATCTGGCACTCTTATACCAGTACAACTAGAAGTGGAAACTGGGTTGAAGGAAGGTGTATTTGACCAATTAAAATGATTTATTTTTAATTTATTTAAAAAAAAATATATATATATATATATATATATATATATATATACATGAGGAATAAAACTGAAAAGCTTACGGGATCAGGTGGTCTCCCATCCAAGCACTACCCAGGGTAAAGCCTGCTTAGCTTTCTAAATCAGGCTTGATCTGGCACTCTCATACCAGTACAACTAGAAGTGAAAACTGGGTTGAAGAAAGGCCTATTTGACCAATTAAAATGATTTATTTTTAATTTATTTTAACAAAAAAACTATATGAGGAATAAAACTGAAAAGCTTACAGGATCAGGTGGTCTCCCATCCAAGCACTACCCAGGGTGAAGCCTGCTTAGCTTTCTAAATCAGGCTTGATCTGGCACTCGCATACCAGTACAACTAGAAGTGGAAACTGGGTTGAAGGAAGGCCTATTTGATCAATTAAAATGATTTATTTTTAATTTATTAAAAAAAAAAAAAAAAAAAAAAAAAAAAACTATATGAGGAATAAAACTGAAAAGCTTACAGGATCAGGTGGTCTCCCATCCAAGCACTACCCAGGGTGAAGCCTGCTTAGCTTTCTAAATCTGGCTTGATCTGGCACTCTCATACCAGTACAACTAGAAGTGGAAACTGGGTTGAAGGAAGGCCTATTTGACCAATTAAAATGATTTATTTTTAATTTATTTAAAAAAAAAAAAAAAAAAAAAAAAAAAAAAAAAAAACTATATGAGGAATAAAACTGAAAAGCTTACAGGATCAGGTGGTCTCCCATCCAAGCACTACCCAGGGTGAAGCCTGCTTAGCTTTCTAAATCAGGCTTGATCTGGCACTCTCATACCAGTACAACTAGAAGTGGAAACTGGGTTGAAGGAAGGCCTATTTGACCAATTAAAATGATTTATTTTTAATTTATTTAAAAAAAAAAAAAAAAAACTAGATGAGGAATAAAACTGAAAAGCTTACAGGATCAGGTGGTCTCCCATCCAAGCACTACCCAGGGTGAAGCCTGCTTAGCTTTCTAAATCAGGCTTGATCTGGCACTCTCATACCAGTACAACTAGTAGTGGAAACAGGGTTGAAGGAAGGCCTATTTGACCAATTAAAATGATTTATTTTTAATTTATTTAAAAAAAAAAAAAAAAAAAAAAAAAAAAACTATATGAGGAATAAAACTGAAAAGCTTACGGGATCAGGTGGTCTCCCATCCAAGCACTACCCAGGGTGAAGCCTGCTTAGCTTTCTAAATCAGGCTTGATCTGGCACTCTCATACCAGTACAACTAGAAGTGGAAACTGGGTTGAAGGAAGGCCTATTTGACCAATTAAAATGATTTATTTTTAATTTATTTAAAAAAAAAAAAAAAACTATATGAGGAATAAAACTAAAAAGCTTACAGGATCAGGTGGTCTCCCATCCAAGCACTACCCAGGGTGAAGCCTGCTTAGCTTTCTAAATCAGGCTTGATCTGGCACTCTCATACCAGTACAACTAGAAGTGGAAACTGGGTTGAAGGAAGGCCTATTTGACCAATTAAAATGATTTATTTTTAATTTATTTAAAAAAAAAAAAAAAAAACTATATGAGAAATAAAACTGAAAAGCTTACAGGATCAGGTGGTCTCCCATCCAAGCACTACCCAGGGTGAAGCCTGCTTAGCTTTCTAAATCAGGCTTGATCTGGCACTCTCATACCAGTACAACTAGAAGTGGAAACTGGGTTGAAGGAAGGCCTATTTGACCAATTAAAATGATTTATTTTTAATTTATTTAAAAAAAAAAAAAAAACTATATGAGGAATAAAACTGAAAAGCTTACAGGATCAGGTGGTCTCCCATCCAAGCACTACTCAGGGTGAAGCCTGCTTAGCTTTTTAAATCAGGCTTGATCTGGCACCCTCATACCAGTACAACTAGAAGTGGAAACTGGGTTGAAGGAAGGCCTATTTGACCAATTAAAATGATTTATTTTTAATTTATTCAAAAAAAAAAAAAACTATATGAGGAATAAAACTGAAAAGCTTACAGGATCAGGTGGTCTCCCATCCAAGCACTACCCAGGGTGAAGCCTGCTTAGCTTTCTAAATCAGGCTTGATCTGGCACTCTCATACCAGTACAACTAGAAGTGGAAACTGGGTTGAAGGAAGGCCTATTTGACCAATTAAAATGATTTATTTTTAATTTATTTATAAAAAAAAAAAAAAAAAAAAAAAAACCTATATGAGGAATAAAACTGAAAAGCTTACAGGATCAGGTGGTCTCCCATCCATGCACTACTCAGGGTGAAGCCTGCTTAGCTTTTTAAATCAGGCTTGATCTGGCACCCTCATACCAGTACAACTAGAAGTGGAAACTGGGTTGAAGGAAGGCCTATTTGACCAATTAAAATGATTTATTTTTAATTTATTTAAAAAAAAAAAAAAAAAAAAAAAAACATATGGGGAATCAAACTGAAAAGCTTACAGGATCAGGTGGTCTCCCATCCAAGCACTACCCAGGGTGAAGCCTGCTTAGCTTTCTAAATCAGGCTTGATCTGGCACTCTCATACCAGTACAACTAGAAGTGGAAACTGGGTTGAAGGAAGGCCTATTTGACCAATTAAAATGATTTATTTTTAATTTATTTAAAAAAAAAAACTATATGAGGAATAAAACTGAAAAGCTTACAGGATCAGGTGGTCTCCCATCCAAGCACTACCCAGGGTGAAGCCTGCTTAGCTTTCTAAATCAGGCTTGATCTGGCACTCTCATACCAGTACAACTAGAAGTGAAAACTGGGTTGAAGGAAGGCCTATTTGATCAATTAAAATGATTTATTTTTAATTTATTTAAAAAAAAAAAAAAAAAAAAAAAAAAAAACTATATGAGGAATAAAACTGAAAAGCTTACGGGATCAGGTGGTCTCCCATCCAAGCACTACCCAGGGTGAAGCCTGCTTAGCTTTCTAAATCAGGCTTGATCTGGCACGCTCATACCAGTACAACTAGAAGTGGAAACTGGGTTGAAGGAAGGCCTATTTGACCAATTAAAATGATTTATTTTTAATTTATTTAAAAAAAAAAACTATATGAGGAATAAAACTGAAAAGCTTAAAGGATCAGGTGGTCTCCCATCCAAGCACTACCCAGGGTGAAGCCTGCTTAGCTTTCTAAATCAGGCTTGATCTGGCACTCTCATACCAGTACAACTAGAAGTGGAAACTGGGTTGAAGGAAGGCCTATTTGACCAATTAAAATGATTTATTTTTAATTTATTTAAAAAAAAAAAAAAAAAACTATATGAGAAATAAAACTGAAAAGCTTACAGGATCAGGTGGTCTCCCATCCAAGCACTACCCAGGGTGAAGCCTGCTTAGCTTTCTAAATCAGGCTTGATCTGGCACTCTCATACCAGTACAACTAGAAGTGGAAACTGGGTTGAAGGAAGGCCTATTTGACCAATTAAAATGATTGATTTTTAATTCATTTAAAAAAAAAAAAAAAACTATATGAGGAATAAAACTGAAAAGCTTACAGGATCAGGTGGTCTCCCATCCAAGCACTACTCAGGGTGAAGCCTGCTTAGCTTTTTAAATCAGGCTTGATCTGGCACCCTCATACCAGTACAACTAGAAGTGGAAACTGGGTTGAAGGAAGGCCTATTTGACCAATTAAAATGATTTATTTTTAATTTATTCAAAAAAAAAAAAAACTATATGAGGAATAAAACTGAAAAGCTTACAGGATCAGGTGGTCTCCCATCCAAGCACTACCCAGGGTGAAGCCTGCTTAGCTTTCTAAATCAGGCTTGATCTGGCACTCTCATACCAGTACAACTAGAAGTGGAAACTGGGTTGAAGGAAGGCCTATTTGACCAATTAAAATGATTTATTTTTAATCTATTTTAAAAAAAAAAAAAAAAAAAAAAAAAAAAAAAAACTATATGAGGAATAAAACTGAAAAGCTTACAGGATCAGGTGGTCTCCCATCCATGCACTACTCAGGGTGAAGCCTGCTTAGCTTTTTAAATCAGGCTTGATCTGGCACCCTCATACCAGTACAACTAGAAGTGGAAACTGGGTTGAAGGAAGGCCTATTTGACCAATTAAAATGATTTATTTTTAATTTATTTAAAAAAAAAAAAAAAAAAAAAAAAACATATGGGGAACCAAACTGAAAAGCTTACAGGATCAGGTGGTCTCCCATCCAAGCACTACCCAGGGTGAAGCCTGCTTAGCTTTCTAAATCAGGCTTGATCTGGCACTCTCATACCAGTACAACTAGAAGTGGAAACTGGGTTGAAGGAAGGCCTATTTGACCAATTAAAATGATTTATTTTTAATTTATTTAAAAAAAAAAACTATATGAGGAATAAAACTGAAAAGCTTACAGGATCAGGTGGTCTCCCATCCAAGCACTACCCAGGGTGAAGCCTGCTTAGCTTTCTAAATCAGGCTTGATCTGGCACTCTCATACCAGTACAACTAGAAGTGGAAACTGGGTTGAAGGAAGGCCTATTTGACCAATTAAAATGATTTATTTTTAATTTATTTAAAAAAAAAAAAAAAACTATATGAGGAATAAAACTGAAAAGCTTACAGGATCAGGTGGTCTCCCATCCAAGCACTACTCAGGGTGAAGCCTGCTTAGCTTTTTAAATCAGGCTTGATCTGGCACGCTCATACCAGTACAACTAGAAGTGGAAACTGGGTTGAAGGAAGGCCTATTTGACCAATTAAAATGATTTATTTTTAATTTATTTAAAAAAAAAAACTATATGAGGAATAAAACTGAAAAGCTTAAAGGATCAGGTGGTCTCCCATCCAAGCACTACCCAGGGTGAAGCCTGCTTAGCTTTCTAAATCAGGCTTGATCTGGCACTCTCATACCAGTACAACTAGAAGTGGAAACTGGGTTGAAGGAAGGCCTATTTGATCAATTAAAATGATTTATTTTTAATTTATTTAAAAAAAAAAAAAAAAAACTATATGAGGAATAAAACTGAAAAGCTTACGGGATCAGGTGGTCTCCCATCCAAGCACTACCCAGGGTGAAGCCTGCTTAGCTTTCTAAATCAGGCTTGATCTGGCACTCTCATACCAGTACAACTAGAAGTGGAAACTGGGTTGAAGGAAGGCCTATTTGATCAATTAAAATGATTTATTTTTAATTTATTTAAAAAAAAAAAAAAAAAAAAAAAAAAAAACTATATGAGGAATAAAACTGAAAAGCTTACAGGATCAGGTGGTCTCCCATCCAAGCACTACCCAGGGTGAAGCCTGCTTAGCTTTCTAAATCAGGCTTGATCTGGCACTCTCATACCAGTACAACTAGAAGTGGAAACTGGGTTGAAGGAAGGCCTATTTGACCAATTAAAATGATTTATTTTTAATTTATTTAAAAAAATATATATATATATATATGAGGAATAAAACTGAAAAGCTTACAGAATCAGGTGGTCTCCCATCCAAGCATTACTCAGGGTGAAGCCTGCTTAGCTTTTTAAATCAGGCTTGATCTGGCACTCTCATACCAGTACAACTAGAAGTGGAAACTGGGTTGAAGGAAGGCCTATTTGACCAATTAAAATGATTTATTTTTAATTTATTCAAAAAAAAAAAAAAAACTATATGAGGAATAAAACTGAAAAGCTTACAGGATCAGGTGGTCTCCCATCCAAGCAGTACCCAGCCTGCTTAGCTTTCTAAATCAGGCTTGATCTGGCACTCTCATACCAGTACAACTAGAAGTGGAAACTGGGTTGAAGGAAGGCCTATTTGACCAATTAAAATGATTTATTTTTAATTTATTTAAAAAAAAAAAAAAACTATATGAGGAATAAAACTGAAAAGCTTACAGGATCAGGAGGTCTCCCATCCAAGCACTACCCAGGGTGAAGCCTGCTTAGCTTTCTAAATCAGGCTTGATCTGGCACTCTCATACCAGTATAACTAGAAGTGGAAACTGGGTTGAAGGAAGGCCTATTTGACCAATTAAAATGATTTATTTTTAATTTATTAAAAAAAAAAAAAAAAATATATATATATATATATATATATATATATATATATATATATATATATATATATATATGAGGAATAAAACTGAAAAGCTTACGGGATCAGGTGGTCTCCCATCCAAGCACTACTCAGGGTGAAGCCTGCTTAGCTTTCTAAATCAGGCTTGATCTGGCACTCTCATACCAGTACAACTAGAAGTGGAAACTGGGTTGAAGGAAGGCCTATTTGACCAATTAAAATGATTTATTTTTAATTTATTTAAAAAAAAAAACTATATGAGGAATAAAACTGAAAAGCTTACGGGATCAGGTGGTCTCCCATCCAAGCACTACCCAGGGTGAAGCCTGCTTAGCTTTCTAAACCAGGCTTGATCTGGCACTCTCATACCAGTACAACTAGAAGTGGAAACTGGGTTGAAGGAAGGCCTATTTGACCAATTAAAATGATTTATTTTTAATTTATTTAAAAAAAAATAAAATAAAAAAAAAACTATATGAGGAATAAAACTGAAAAGCTTACAGGATCAGGTGGTCTCCCATCCAAGCACTACCCAGGGTGAAGCCTGCTTAGCTTTCTAAATCAGGCTTGATCTGGCACTCTCATACCAGTACAACTAGAAGTGGGAACTGGGTTGAAGGAAGGCCTATTTGACCAATTAAAATGATTTATTTTTAATTTATTTAAAAAAAAAAAAAAAAAAAAAAAAAAATATATGAGGAATAAAACTGAAAAGCTTACAGGATCAGGTGGTTTCCCATCCAAGCACTACCCAGGGTGAAGCCTGCTTAGCTTTCTAAATCAGGCTTGATCTGGCACCCTCATACCAGTACAACTAGAAGTGGAAACTGGGTTGAAGGAAGGCCTATTTGACCAATTAAAATGATTTATTTTTAATTTATTTAAAAAAAAAAAAAAAAAAAAAAAAAAACTATATGAGGAATAAAACTGAAAAGCTTACAGGATCAGGTGGTCTCCCATCCAAGCACTACCCAGGGTGAAGCCTGCTTAGCTTTCTAAATCAGGCTTGATCTGGCACTCTCATACCAGTACAACTAGAAGTGGAAACTGGGTTGAAGGAAGGCCTATTTGACCAATTAAAATGATTTATTTTTAATTTATTTAAAAAAAAAAAAAAAAAACTATATGAGGAATAAAACTGAAAAGCTTACAGGATCAGGTGGTCTCCCATCCAAGCACTACCCAGGGTGAAGCCTGCTTAGCTTTCTAAATCAGGCTTGATCTGGCACTCTCATACCAGTACAACTAGAAGTGGAAACTGGGTTGAAGGAAGGCCTATTTGACCAATTAAAATGATTTATTTTTAATTTATTTAAAAAAAAAAAAAAAAAACTATATGAGGAATAAAACTGAAAAGCTTACAGGATCAGGTGGTCTCCCATCCAAGCACTACTCAGGGTGAAGCCTGCTTAGCTTTTTAAATCAGGCTTGATCTGGCACCCTCATACCAGTACAACTAGAAGTGGAAACTGGGTTGAAGGAAGGCCTATTTGACCAATTAAAATGATTTATTTTTAATTTATTCAAAAAAAAAAAAAAAACTATATGAGGAATAAAACTGAAAAGCTTACAGGATCAGGTGGTCTCCCATCCAAGCACTACCCAGGGTGAAGCCTGCTTAGCTTTCTAAATCAGGCTTGAGCCGGCGCTCTCATACCAGTACAACTGGAAGTGGGAACTGGGTTGAAGGAAGGCCTATTTGACCAATTAAAATGATGTTGTTTTTATATTATTAAATAAATTAAAAACAATACATGAGGAATAAAACTGAAAAGCTTACAGGATCAGGTGGTTTCCCATCCAAGCACTACCCAGGGTGAAGCCTGCTTAGCTTTCTAAATCAGGCTTGATCTGGCACTCTCATACCAGTACAACTAGAAGTGGAAACTGGGTTGAAGGAAGGCCTATTTAACCAATTAAAATGATTTATTTTTAATTTATTTAAAAACAAAAAAATAAATAAAAAAAAACTATATGAGGAATAAAACTGAAAAGCTTACGGGATCAGGTGGTCTCCCATCCAAGCACTACCCAGGGTGAAGCCTGCTTAGCTTTCTAAATCAGGCTTGATCTGGCACTCTCATACCAGTACAACTAGAAGTGGAAACTGGGTTGAAGGAAGGCCTATTTGACCAATTAAAATGATTTATTTTTAATTCATTTAAAAAAAAAAAAAAAAAAAATTATATAAGGAATAAGACTGAAAAGCTTACAGGATCAGGTGGTCTCCCATCCAAGCACTACCCAGGGTGAAGCCTGCTTAGCTTTCTAAATCAGGCTTGATCTGGCACTCTCATACCAGTACAACTAGAAGTGGAAACTGGGTTGAAGGAAGGCCTATTTGACCAATTAAAATAATTTATTTTTAATTTATTTAAAAAAAAAAAAAAAAAAAAAAAAAAAAATATATGAGGAATAAAACTATAAAGCTTACAGGATCAGGTGGTCTCCCATCCAAGCACTACTCAGGGTGAAGCCTGCTCAGCTTTTTAAATCAGGCTTGATCTGGCACCCTCATACCAGTACAACTAGAAGTGGAAACTGGGTTGAAGGAAGGCCTATTTGACCAATTAAAATGATTTATTTTTAATTTATTTAAAAAAAAAAAAAAAAAAAAAAAACTATATGAGGAATCAAACTGAAAAGCTTACAGGATCAGGTGGTCTCCCATCCAAGCACTACCCAGGGTGAAGCCTGCTTAGCTTTCTAAATCAGGCTTGATCTGGCACTCTTATACCAGTACAACTAGAAGTGGAAACTGGGTTGAAGGAAGGTGTATTTGACCAATTAAAATGATTTATTTTTAATTTATTTAAAAAAAAAATATATATATATATATATATATATATATATATACATGAGGAATAAAACTGAAAAGCTTACGGGATCAGGTGGTCTCCCATCCAAGCACTACCCAGGGTAAAGCCTGCTTAGCTTTCTAAATCAGGCTTGATCTGGCACTCTCATACCAGTACAACTAGAAGTGAAAACTGGGTTGAAGAAAGGCCTATTTGACCAATTAAAATGATTTATTTTTAATTTATTTAAAAAAAAAAACTATATGAGGAATAAAACTGAAAAGCTTACAGGATCAGGTGGTCTCCCATCCAAGCACTACCCAGGGTGAAGCCTGCTTAGCTTTCTAAATCAGGCTTGATCTGGCACTCGCATACCAGTACAACTAGAAGTGGAAACTGGGTTGAAGGAAGGCCTATTTGATCAATTAAAATGATTTATTTTTAATTTATTTAAAAAAAAAAAAAAAAAAAAAAAAAAAAAACTATATGAGGAATAAAACTGAAAAGCTTACAGGATCAGGTGGTCTCCCATCCAAGCACTACCCAGGGTGAAGCCTGCTTAGCTTTCTAAATCTGGCTTGATCTGGCACTCTCATACCAGTACAACTAGAAGTGGAAACTGGTTTGAAGGAAGGCCTATTTGATCAATTAAAATGATTTATTTTTAATTTATTTAAAAAAAAAAAAAAAAAAAAAAAAAAAAAATATATGAGGAATAAAACTGAAAAGCTTACAGGATCAGGTGGTCTCCCATCCAAGCACTACCCAGGGTGAAGCCTGCTTAGCTTTCTAAATCTGGCTTGATCTGGCACTCTCATACCAGTACAACTAGAAGTGGAAACTGGGTTGAAGGAAGGCCTATTTGACCAATTAAAATGATTTATTTTTAATTTATTTAAAAAAAAAAAAAAAAACTATATGAGGAATAAAACTGAAAAGCTTACAGGATCAGGTGGTCTTCCATCCAAGCACTACTCAGGGTGAAGCCTGCTTAGCTTTTTAAATCAGGCTTGATCTGGCACCCTCATACCAGTACAACTAGAAGTGGAAACTGGGTTAAAGGAAGGCCTATTTGACCAATTAAAATGATTTATTTTTAATTTATTCAAAAAAAAAAAAAAAACTATATGAGGAATAAAACTGAAAAGCTTACAGGATCAGGTGGTCTCCCATCCAAGCACTACTCAGGGTGAAGCCTGCTCAGCTTTTTAAATCAGGCTTGATCTGGCACCCTCATACCAGTACAACTAGAAGTGGAAACTGGGTTGAAGGAAGGCCTATTTGACCAATTAAAATGATTTATTTTTAATTTATTTAAAAAAAAAAAATTAAAAAAAAAAAACTATATGAGGAATCAAACTGAAAAGCTTACAGGATCAGGTGGTCTCCCATCCAAGCACTACCCAGGGTGAAGCCTGCTTAGCTTTCTAAATCAGGCTTGATCTGGCACTCTTATACCAGTACAACTAGAAGTGGAAACTGGGTTGAAGGAAGGTGTATTTGACCAATTAAAATGATTTATTTTTAATTTATTTAAAAAAAAAAAAAAATATATATATATATATATATATATATATATATATATATATATACATGAGGAATAAAACTGAAAAGCTTACGGGATCAGGTGGTCTCCCATCCAAGCACTACCCAGGGTGAAGCCTGCTTAGCTTTCTAAATCAGGCTTGATCTGGCACTCTCATACCAGTACAACTAGAAGTGGAAACTGGGTTGAAGGAAGGCCTATTTGACCAATTAAAATGATTTATTTTTAATTTATTTAAAAAAAAAAAAAAAAAAACTATATGAGGAATAAAACTGAAAAGCTT
>NC_071108.1:9160000-9185000 GCF_024256425.1 Clarias gariepinus | reverse complement strand
AAAATATATGAGGAATAAAACTGAAAAGCTTACAGGATCAGGTGGTTTCCCATCCAAGCACTACCCAGGGTGAAGCCTGCTTAGCTTTCTAAATCAGGCTTGATCTGGCACTCTCATACCAGTACAACTAGAAGTGGAAACTGGGTTGAAGGAAGGCCTATTTGACCAATTAAAATGATTTATTTTTAATTTATTTAAAAAAAAATAAATAAATAAAAAAAAAAATATATGAGGAATAAAACTGAAAAGCTTACAGGATCAGGTGGTCTCCCATCCAAGCACTACCCAGGGTCAAGCCTGCTTAGCTTTCTAAATCAGGCTTGATCTGGCACCCTCATACCAGTACAACTAGAAGTGGAAACTGGGTTGAAGGAAGGCCTATTTGACCAATTAAAATGATTTATTTTTAATTTATTTAAAAAAAAATAAATAAATAAAAAAAAAAATATATGAGGAATAAAACTGAAAAGCTTACAGGATCAGGTGGTCTCCCATCCAAGCACTACCCAGGGTGAAGCCTGCTTAGCTTTCTAAATCAGGCTTGATCTGGCACTCTCATACCAGTACAACTAGAAGTGGAAACTGGGTTGAAGGAAGGCCTATTTAACCAATTAAAATGATTTATTTTTAATTTATTTTAAAAAAAAAAAAAAAAAAAAAAAAAAAAAAAAAAAACTATATGAGGAATAAAACTGAAAAGCTTACGGGATCAGGTGGTCTCCCATCCAAGCACTACCCAGGGTGAAGCCTGCTTAGCTTTCTAAATCAGGCTTGATCTGGCACTCTCATACCAGTACAACTAGAAGTGGAAACTGGGTTGAAGGAAGGCCTATTTGACCAATTAAAATGATTCATTTTTAATTTATTTAAAAAAAAAAAAAAAAAAAAAAAACTATATAAGGAATAAGACTGAAAAGCTTACAGGATCAGGTGGTCTCCCATCCAAGCACTACCCAGGGTGAAGCCTGCTTAGCTTTCTAAATCAGGCTTGATCTGGCACTCTCATACCAGTACAACTAGAAGTGGAAACTGGGTTGAAGGAAGGCCTATTTGACCAATTAAAATAATTTATTTTTAATTTATTTAAAAAAAAAAAAAAAAAAAAAATATATATATATGAGGAATAAAACTGAAAAGCTTACAGGATCAGGTGGTTTCCCATCCAAGCACTACCCAGGGTGAAGCCTGCTTAGCTTTCTAAATCAGGCTTGATCTGGCACCCTCATACCAGTACAACTAGAAGTGGAAACTGGGTTGAAGGAAGGCCTATTTGACCAATTAAAATGATTTATTTTTAATTTATTTAAAAAAAAAAAAAAAAAAAACTATATGAGGAATAAAACTGAAAAGCTTACAGGATCAGGTGGTCTCCCATCCAAGCACTACCCAGGGTGAAGCCTGCTTAGCTTTCTAAATCAGGCTTGATCTGGCACTCTCATACCAGTACAACTAGAAGTGGAAACTGGGTTGAAGGAAGGCCTATTTGACCAATTAAAATGATTTATTTTTAATTTATTTAAAAAAAAAAAAAAAAAACTATATGAGGAATAAAACTGAAAAGCTTACAGGATCAGGTGGTCTCCCATCCAAGCACTACTCAGGGTGAAGCCTGCTTAGCTTTTTAAATCAGGCTTGATCTGGCACCCTCATACCAGTACAACTAGAAGTGGAAACTGGGTTGAAGGAAGGCCTATTTGACCAATTAAAATGATTTATTTTTAATTTATTTAAAAAAAAAAAAAAACTATATGAGGAATAAAACTGAAAAGCTTACAGGATCATGTGGTCTCCCATCCAAGCACTACTCAGGGTGAAGCCTGCTTAGCTTTTTAAATCAGGCTTGATCTGGCACCCTCATACCAGTACAACTAGAAGTGGAAACTGGGTTGAAGGAAGGCCTATTTGACCAATTAAAATGATTTATTTTTAATTTATTTAAAAAAAAAAACTATATGAGGAATAAAACTGAAAAGCTTACAGGATCAGGTGGTCTCCCATCCAAGCACTACCCAGGGTGAAGCCTGCTTAGCTTTCTAAATCAGGCTTGATCTGGCACTCTCATACCAGTACAACTAGAAGTGGAAACTGGGTTGAAGGAAGGCCTATTTGACCAATTAAAATAATTTATTTTTAATTTATTTAAAAAAAAAAAAAAAAAAAAAAAAAATATATGAGGAATAAAACTGAAAAGCTTACAGGATCAGGTGGTTTCCCATCCAAGCACTACCCAGGGTGAAGCCTGCTTAGCTTTCTAAATCAGGCTTGATCTGGCACCCTCATACCAGTACAACTAGAAGTGGAAACTGGGTTGAAGGAAGGCCTATTTGACCAATTAAAATGATTTATTTTTAATTTATTTAAAAAAAAAAAAAAAAAAAAAAAAAAAACCATATGAGGAATAAAACTGAAAAGCTTACAGGATCAGGTGGTCTCCCATCCAAGCACTACCCAGGGTGAAGCCTGCTTAGCTTTCTAAATCAGGCTTGATCTGGCACTCTCATACCAGTACAACTAGAAGTGGAAACTGGGTTGAAGGAAGGCCTATTTAACCAATTAAAATGATTTATTTTTAATTTATTTAAAAAAAAAAAAAAAAAAAAAAAAAAAACTATATGAGGAATAAAACTGAAAAGCTTACGGGATCAGGTGGTCTCCCATCCAAGCACTACCCAGGGTGAAGCCTGCTTAGCTTTCTAAATCAGGCTTGATCTGGCACTCTCATACCAGTACAACTAGAAGTGGAAACTGGGTTGAAGGAAGGCCTATTTGACCAATTAAAATGATTCATTTTTAATTTATTTAAAAAAAAAAAAAAAAAAAAAAAAAAAAAAAAACTATATAAGGAATAAGACTGAAAAGCTTACAGGATCAGGTGGTCTCCCATCCAAGCACTACCCAGGGTGAAGCCTGCTTAGCTTTCTAAATCAGGCTTGATCTGGCACTCTCATACCAGTACAACTAGAAGTGGAAACTGGGTTGAAGGAAGGCCTATTTGACCAATTAAAATAATTTATTTTTAATTTATTTAAAAAAAAAAAAAAAAAAAAAATATATATATGAGGAATAAAACTGAAAAGCTTACAGGATCAGGTGGTTTCCCATCCAAGCACTACCCAGGGTGAAGCCTGCTTAGCTTTCTAAATCAGGCTTGATCTGGCACCCTCATACCAGTACAACTAGAAGTGGAAACTGGGTTGAAGGAAGGCCTATTTGACCAATTAAAATGATTTATTTTTAATTTATTTAAAAAAAAAAAAAAAAAAAAAAAAAAAAAAACTATATGAGGAATAAAACTGAAAAGCTTACAGGATCAGGTGGTCTCCCATCCAAGCACTACCCAGGGTGAAGCCTGCTTAGCTTTCTAAATCAGGCTTGATCTGGCACTCTCATACCAGTACAACTAGAAGTGGAAACTGGGTTGAAGGAAGGCCTATTTGACCAATTAAAATGATTTATTTTTAATTTATTTAAAAAAAAAAAAAAAACTATATGAGGAATAAAACTGAAAAGCTTACAGGATCAGGTGGTCTCCCATCCAAGCACTACTCAGGGTGAAGCCTGCTTAGCTTTTTAAATCAGGCTTGATCTGGCACCCTCATACCAGTACAACTAGAAGTGGAAACTGGGTTGAAGGAAGGCCTATTTGACCAATTAAAATGATTTATTTTTAATTAATTCAAAAAAAAAAAAAAAACTATATGAGGAATAAAACTGAAAAGCTTACAGGATCAGGTGGTCTCCCATCCAAGCACTACCCAGGGTGAAGCCTGCTTAGCTTTCTAAATCAGGCTTGATCTGGCACTCTCATACCAGTACAACTAGAAGTGGAAACTGGGTTGAAGGAAGGCCTATTTGACCAATTAAAATGATTTATTTTTAATTTATTTAAAAAAAAAAAAAAACTATATGAGGAATAAAACTGAAAAGCTTACAGGATCATGTGGTCTCCCATCCAAGCACTACTCAGGGTGAAGCCTGCTTAGCTTTTTAATCAGGCTTGATCTGGCACCCTCATACCAGTACAACTAGAAGTGGAAACTGGGTTGAAGGAAGGCCTATTTGACCAATTAAAATGATTTATTTTTAATTTATTTAAAAAAAAAACTATATGAGGAATAAAACTGAAAAGCTTACAGGATCAGGTGGTCTCCCATCCAAGCACTACCCAGGGTGAAGCCTGCTTAGCTTTCTAAATCAGGCTTGATCTGGCACTCTCATACCAGTACAACCAGAAGTGGAAACTGGGTTGAAGGAAGGCCTATTTGACCAATTAAAATGATTTATTTTTAATTTATTTAAAAAAAAAAAAAAAAAAAAAAAAAAAAAAAAACTATATGAGGAATAAAACTGAAAAGCTTACGGGATCAGGTGGTCTCCCATCCAAGCACTACCCAGGGTGAAGCCTGCTTAGCTTTCTAAACCAGGCTTGATCTGGCACTCTCATACCAGTACAACTAGAAGTGGAAACTGGGATGAAGGAAGGCCTATTTGACCAATTAAAATGATTTATTTTTAATTTATTTAAAAAAAATATATATATATACATATATATATATGAGGAATAAAACTGAAAAGCTTACAGGATCAGGTGGTTTCCCATCCAAGCACTACCCAGGGTGAAGCCTGCTTAGCTTTCTAAATCAGGCTTGATCTGGCACCCTCATACCAGTACAACTAGAAGTGGAAACTGGGTTGAAGGAAGGCCTATTTGACCAATTAAAATGATTTATTTTTAATTTATTTAAAAAAAAAAAAAAAAAAAAAAAAAAAAAACTATATGAGGAATAAAACTGAAAAGCTTACAGGATCAGGTGGTCTCCCATCCAAGCACTACCCAGGGTGAAGCCTGCTTAGCTTTCTAAATCAGGCTTGATCTGGCACTCTCATACCAGTACAACTAGAAGTGGAAACTGGGTTGAAGGAAGGCCTATTTGACCAATTAAAATGATTTATTTTTAATTTATTTAAAAAAAAAAAAAAAACTATATGAGGAATAAAACTGAAAAGCTTACAGGATCAGGTGGTCTCCCATCCAAGCACTACTCAGGGTGAAGCCTGCTTAGCTTTTTAAATCAGGCTTGATCTGGCACCCTCATACCAGTACAACTAGAAGTGGAAACTGGGTTGAAGGAAGGCCTATTTGACCAATTAAAATGATTTATTTTTAATTAATTCAAAAAAAAAAAAAAAACTATATGAGGAATAAAACTGAAAAGCTTACAGGATCAGGTGGTCTCCCATCCAAGCACTACCCAGGGTGAAGCCTGCTTAGCTTTCTAAATCAGGCTTGATCTGGCACTCTCATACCAGTACAACTAGAAGTGGAAACTGGGTTGAAGGAAGGCCTATTTGACCAATTAAAATGATTTATTTTTAATTTATTTAAAAAAAAAAAAAAACTATATGAGGAATAAAACTGAAAAGCTTACAGGATCATGTGGTCTCCCATCCAAGCACTACTCAGGGTGAAGCCTGCTTAGCTTTTTAAATCAGGCTTGATCTGGCACCCTCATACCAGTACAACTAGAAGTGGAAACTGGGTTGAAGGAAGGCCTATTTGACCAATTAAAATGATTTATTTTTAATTTATTTAAAAAAAAAACTATATGAGGAATAAAACTGAAAAGCTTACAGGATCAGGTGGTCTCCCATCCAAGCACTACCCAGGGTGAAGCCTGCTTAGCTTTCTAAATCAGGCTTGATCTGGCACTCTCATACCAGTACAACCAGAAGTGGAAACTGGGTTGAAGGAAGGCCTATTTGACCAATTAAAATGATTTATTTTTAATTTATTTTAAAAAAAAAAAAAAAAAAAAAAAAAAAAAACTATATGAGGAATAAAACTGAAAAGCTTACGGGATCAGGTGGTCTCCCATCCAAGCACTACCCAGGGTGAAGCCTGCTTAGCTTTCTAAACCAGGCTTGATCTGGCACTCTCATACCAGTACAACTAGAAGTGGAAACTGGGATGAAGGAAGGCCTATTTGACCAATTAAAATGATTTATTTTTAATTTATTTAAAAAAAATATATATATATACATATATATATATGAGGAATAAAACTGAAAAGCTTACAGGATCAGGTGGTTTCCCATCCAAGCACTACCCAGGGTGAAGCCTGCTTAGCTTTCTAAATCAGGCTTGATCTGGCACTCTCATACCAGTACAACTAGAAGTGGAAACTGGGTTGAAGGAAGGCCTATTTAACCAATTAAAATGATTTATTTTTAATTTATTTAAAAAAAAAAAAAAAAAAAAAAAAAAAAAAACTATATGAGGAATAAAACTGAAAAGCTTACGGGATCAGGTGGTCTCCCATCCAAGCACTACCCAGGGTGAAGCCTGCTTAGCTTTCTAAATCAGGCTTGATCTGGCACTCTCATACCAGTACAACTAGAAGTGGAAACTGGGTTGAAGGAAGGCCTATTTGACCAATTAAAATGATTTATTTTTAATTCATTTAAAAAAAAAAAAAAAAAAAAAAAAACTATATAAGGAATAAGACTGAAAAGCTTACAGGATCAGGTGGTCTCCCATCCAAGCACTACCCAGGGTGAAGCCTGCTTAGCTTTCTAAATCAGGCTTGATCTGGCACTCTCATACCAGTACAACTAGAAGTGGAAACTGGGTTGAAGGAAGGCCTATTTGACCAATTAAAATAATTTATTTTTAATTTATTTAAAAAAAAAAAAAAAAAAAAAAAAAAATATATGAGGAATAAAACTGAAAAGCTTACAGGATCAGGTGGTTTCCCATCCAAGCACTACCCAGGGTGAAGCCTGCTTAGCTTTCTAAATCAGGCTTGATCTGGCACCCTCATACCAGTACAACTAGAAGTGGAAACTGGGTTGAAGGAAGGCCTATTTGACCAATTAAAATGATTTATTTTTAATTTATTTAAAAAAAAAAAAAAAAACTATATGAGGAATAAAACTGAAAAGCTTACAGGATCAGGTGGTCTCCCATCCAAGCACTCCTCAGGGTGAAGCCTGCTTAGCTTTTTAAATCAGGCTTGATCTGGCACCCTCATACCAGTACAACTAGAAGTGGAAACTGGGTTGAAGAAAGGCCTATTTGACCAATTAAAATTATTTATTTTTAATTTATTCAAAAAAAAAAAAAAAAAAAAAACTATATGAGGAATAAAACTGAAAAGCTTACAGGATCAGGTGGTCTCCCATCCAAGCACTACCCAGGGTGAAGCCTGCTTAGCTTTCTAAATCAGGCTTGATCTGGCACTCTCATACCAGTACAACTAGAAGTGGAAACTGGGTTGAAGGAAGGCCTATTTGACCAATTAAAATAATTTATTTTTAATTTATTTAAAAAAAAAAAAAAAAAAAAAAAAAAATATATGAGGAATAAAACTGAAAAGCTTACAGGATCAGGTGGTTTCCCATCCAAGCACTACCCAGGGTGAAGCCTGCCTAGCTTTCTAAATCAGGCTTGATCTGGCACCCTCATACCAGTACAACTAGAAGTGGAAACTGGGTTGAAGGAAGGCCTATTTGACCAATTAAAATGATTTATTTTTAATTTATTTAAAAAAAAAAAAAAAAACTATATGAGGAATAAAACTGAAAAGCTTACAGGATCAGGTGGTCTCCCATCCAAGCACTCCTCAGGGTGAAGCCTGCTTAGCTTTTTAAATCAGGCTTGATCTGGCACCCTCATACCAGTACAACTAGAAGTGGAAACTGGGTTGAAGAAAGGCCTATTTGACCAATTAAAATTATTTATTTTTAATTTATTCAAAAAAAAAAAAAAAAAAAAAAACTATATGAGGAATAAAACTGAAAAGCTTACAGGATCAGGTGGTCTCCCATCCAAGCACTACCCAGGGTGAAGCCTGCTTAGCTTTCTAAATCAGGCTTGATCTGGCACTCTCATACCAGTACAACTAGAAGTGGAAACTGGGTTGAAGGAAGGCCTATTTGACCAATTAAAATGATTTATTTTTAATTTATTTAAAAAAAAAAAAAAAAAAAAAAAAAAAAACTATATGAGGAATAAAACTAAAAAGCTTACAGGATCAGGTGGTCTCCCATCCAAGCACTACCCAGGGTGAAGCCTGCTTAGCTTTCTAAATCAGGCTTGATCTGGCACTCTCATACCAGTACAACTAGAAGTGGAAACTGGGTTGAAGGAAGGCCTATTTGACCAATTAAAATGATTTATTTTTAATTTATTTAAAAAAATAAAAAACAAACTATATGAGGAATAAAACTGAAAAGCTTACAGGATCAGGTGGTCTCCCATCCAAGCACTACTCAGGGTAAGGCCCGCTTAGCTTTTTAAATCAGGCTTGATCTGGCACCCTCATACCAGTACAACTAGAAGTGGAAACTGGGTTGAAGGAAGGCCTATTTGACCAATTAAAATGATTTATTTTTAATTTATTCAAAAAAAAAAAAAAAACTATATGAGGAATAAAACTGAAAAGCTTACAGGATCAGGTGGTCTCCCATCCAAGCACTACCCAGGGTGAAGCCTGCTTAGCTTTCTAAATCAGGCTTGATCTGGCACTCTCATACCAGTACAACTAGAAGTGGAAACTGGGTTGAAGGAAGGCCTATTTGACCAATTAAAATGATTTATTTTTAATTTATTTAAAAAAAAAAAAAAAACTATATGAGGAATAAAACTGAAAAGCTTACAGGATCATGTGGTCTCCCATCCAAGCACTACTCAGGGTGAAGCCTGCTTAGCTTTTTAAATCAGGCTTGATCTGGCACCCTCATACCAGTACAACTAGAAGTGGAAACTGGGTTGAAGGAAGGCCTATTTGACCAATTAAAATGATTTATTTTTAATTTATTAAAAAAAAAAAACTATATGAGGAATAAAACTGAAAAGCTTACAGGATCAGGTGGTCTCCCATCCAAGCACTACCCAGGGTGAAGCCTGCTTAGCTTTCTAAATCAGGCTTGATCTGGCACTCTCATACCAGTACAACTAGAAGTGGAAACTGGGTTGAAGGAAGGCCTATTTGACCAATTAAAATAATTTATTTTTAATTTATTTAAAAAAAAAAAAAAAAAAAAAAAAAAATATATGAGGAATAAAACTGAAAAGCTTACAGGATCAGGTGGTTTCCCATCCAAGCACTACCCAGGGTGAAGCCTGCTTAGCTTTCTAAATCAGGCTTGATCTGGCACCCTCATACCAGTACAACTAGAAGTGGAAACTGGGTTGAAGGAAGGCCTATTTGACCAATTAAAATGATTTATTTTTAATTTATTTAAAAAAAAAAAAAAAAAAAAAAAAAAAAAAAAAAACTATATGAGGAATAAAACTGAAAAGCTTACAGGATCAGGTGGTTTCCCATCCAAGCACTACCCAGGGTGAAGCCTGCTTAGCTTTCTAAATCAGGCTTGATCTGGCACCCTCATACCAGTACAACTAGAAGTGGAAACTGGGTTGAAGGAAGGCCTATTTGACCAATTAAAATGATTTATTTTTAATTTATTTAAAAAAAAAATAATAAATAAAAAAAAAACCATATGAGGAATAAAACTGAAAAGCTTACAGGATCAGGTGGTCTCCCATCCAAGCACTACCCAGGGTGAAGCCTGCTTAGCTTTCTAAATCAGGCTTGATCTGGCACTCTCATACCAGTACAACTAGAAGTGGAAACTGGGTTGAAGGAAGGCCTATTTAACCAATTAAAATGATTTATATTTAATTTATTTAAAAAAAAAAAAAAAAAAAAAAAAAAAAAAACTATATGAGGAATAAAACTGAAAAGCTTACGGGATCAGGTGGTCTCCCATCCAAGCACTACCCAGGGTGAAGCCTGCTTAGCTTTCTAAATCAGGCTTGATCTGGCACTCTCATACCAGTACAACTAGAAGTGGAAACTGGGTTGAAGGAAGGCCTATTTGACCAATTAAAATGATCCATTTTTAATTTATTTAAAAAAAAAAAAAAAAAAAAAAAAAAAACTATATAAGGAATAAGACTGAAAAGCTTACAGGATCAGGTGGTCTCCCATCCAAGCACTACCCAGGGTGAAGCCTGCTTAGCTTTCTAAATCAGGCTTGATCTGGCACTCTCATACCAGTACAACTAGAAGTGGAAACTGGGTTGAAGGAAGGCCTATTTAACCAATTAAAATGATTTATTTTTAATTTATTTAAAAAAAAAAAAAAAAAAAAAAAAAAAAAACTATATGAGGAATAAAACTGAAAAGCTTACGGGATCAGGTGGTCTCCCATCCAAGCACTACCCAGGGTGAAGCCTGCTTAGCTTTCTAAATCAGGCTTGATCTGGCACTCTCATACCAGTACAACTAGAAGTGGAAACTGGGTTGAAGGAAGGCCTATTTGACCAATTAAAATGATTTATTTTTAATTCATTTAAAAAAAAAAAAAAAAAAAAAAAAAAAAAAAACTATATAAGGAATAAGACTGAAAAGCTTACAGGATCAGGTGGTCTCCCATCCAAGCACTACCCAGGGTGAAGCCTGCTTAGCTTTCTAAATCAGGCTTGATCTGGCACTCTCATACCAGTACAACTAGAAGTGGAAACTGGGTTGAAGGAAGGCCTATTTGACCAATTAAAATAATTTATTTTTAATTTATTTAAAAAAAAAAAAAAAAAAAAAAAAAAATATATGAGGAATAAAACTGAAAAGCTTACAGGATCAGGTGGTTTCCCATCCAAGCACTACCCAGGGTGAAGCCTGCTTAGCTTTCTAAATCAGGCTTGATCTGGCACCCTCATACCAGTACAACTAGAAGTGGAAACTGGGTTGAAGGAAGGCCTATTTGACCAATTAAAATGATTTATTTTTAATTTATTTAAAAAAAAAAAAAAAAACTATATGAGGAATAAAACTGAAAAGCTTACAGGATCAGGTGGTCTCCCATCCAAGCACTCCTCAGGGTGAAGCCTGCTTAGCTTTTTAAATCAGGCTTGATCTGGCACCCTCATACCAGTACAACTAGAAGTGGAAACTGGGTTGAAGAAAGGCCTATTTGACCAATTAAAATTATTTATTTTTAATTTATTCAAAAAAAAAAAAAAAAAAAAAAACTATATGAGGAATAAAACTGAAAAGCTTACAGGATCAGGTGGTCTCCCATCCAAGCACTACCCAGGGTGAAGCCTGCTTAGCTTTCTAAATCAGGCTTGATCTGGCACTCTCATACCAGTACAACTAGAAGTGGAAACTGGGTTGAAGGAAGGCCTATTTGACCAATTAAAATAATTTATTTTTAATTTATTTAAAAAAAAAAAAAAAAAAAAAAAAAATATATGAGGAATAAAACTGAAAAGCTTACAGGATCAGGTGGTTTCCCATCCAAGCACTACCCAGGGTGAAGCCTGCCTAGCTTTCTAAATCAGGCTTGATCTGGCACCCTCATACCAGTACAACTAGAAGTGGAAACTGGGTTGAAGGAAGGCCTATTTGACCAATTAAAATGATTTATTTTTAATTTATTTAAAAAAAAAAAAAAAAACTATATGAGGAATAAAACTGAAAAGCTTACAGGATCAGGTGGTCTCCCATCCAAGCACTCCTCAGGGTGAAGCCTGCTTAGCTTTTTAAATCAGGCTTGATCTGGCACCCTCATACCAGTACAACTAGAAGTGGAAACTGGGTTGAAGAAAGGCCTATTTGACCAATTAAAATTATTTATTTTTAATTTATTCAAAAAAAAAAAAAAAAAAAAAAACTATATGAGGAATAAAACTGAAAAGCTTACAGGATCAGGTGGTCTCCCATCCAAGCACTACCCAGGGTGAAGCCTGCTTAGCTTTCTAAATCAGGCTTGATCTGGCACTCTCATACCAGTACAACTAGAAGTGGAAACTGGGTTGAAGGAAGGCCTATTTGACCAATTAAAATGATTTATTTTTAATTTATTTAAAAAAAAAAAAAAAAAAAAAAAAAAAAAACTATATGAGGAATAAAACTAAAAAGCTTACAGGATCAGGTGGTCTCCCATCCAAGCACTACCCAGGGTGAAGCCTGCTTAGCTTTCTAAATCAGGCTTGATCTGGCACTCTCATACCAGTACAACTAGAAGTGGAAACTGGGTTGAAGGAAGGCCTATTTGACCAATTAAAATGATTTATTTTTAATTTATTTAAAAAAAAAAAAAAAAACTATATGAGGAATAAAACTGAAAAGCTTACAGGATCAGGTGGTCTCCCATCCAAGCACTACTCAGGGTGAAGCCTGCTTAGCTTTTTAAATCAGGCTTGATCTGGCACCCTCATACCAGTACAACTAGAAGTGGAAACTGGGTTGAAGGAAGGCCTATTTGACCAATTAAAATGATTTATTTTTAATTTATTCAAAAAAAAAAAAAAAACTATATGAGGAATAAAACTGAAAAGCTTACAGGATCAGGTGGTCTCCCATCCAAGCACTACCCAGGGTGAAGCCTGCTTAGCTTTCTAAATCAGGCTTGATCTGGCACTCTCATACCAGTACAACTAGAAGTGGAAACTGGGTTGAAGGAAGGCCTATTTGACCAATTAAAATGATTTATTTTTAATTTATTTAAAAAAAAAAAAAAAACTATATGAGGAATAAAACTGAAAAGCTTACAGGATCATGTGGTCTCCCATCCAAGCACTACTCAGGGTGAAGCCTGCTTAGCTTTTTAAATCAGGCTTGATCTGGCACCCTCATACCAGTACAACTAGAAGTGGAAACTGGGTTGAAGGAAGGCCTATTTGACCAATTAAAATGATTTATTTTTAATTTATTTAAAAAAAAAAACTATATGAGGAATAAAACTGAAAAGCTTACAGGATCAGGTGGTCTCCCATCCAAGCACTACCCAGGGTGAAGCCTGCTTAGCTTTCTAAATCAGGCTTGATCTGGCACTCTCATACCAGTACAACTAGAAGTGGAAACTGGGTTGAAGGAAGGCCTATTTGACCAATTAAAATGATTTATTTTTAATTTATTTAAAAAAAAAAAAAAAAAAAAAAAAAAAACTATATGAGGAATAAAACTGAAAAGCTTACAGGATCAGGTGGTCTCCCATCCAAGCACTACCCAGGGTGAAGCCTGCTTAGCTTTCTAAATCAGGCTTGATCTGGCACTCTCATACCAGTACAACTAGAAGTGGAAACTGGGTTGAAGGAAGGCCTATTTGACCAATTAAAATGATTTATTTTTAATTTATTTAAAAAAAAAAAAAAAAAAAAAAAAAAAAAAAAAAACTATATGAGGAATAAAACTGAAAAGCTTACAGGATCAGGTGGTCTCCCATCCAAGCACTACCCAGGGTGAAGCCTGCTTAGCTTTCTAAATCAGGCTTGATCTGGCACTCTCATACCAGTACAACTAGAAGTGGAAACTGGGTTGAAGGAAGGCCTATTTGACCAATTAAAATGATTTATTTTTAATTTATTTAAAAAAATAAAAAACAAACTATATGAGGAATAAAACTGAAAAGCTTACAGGATCAGGTGGTCTCCCATCCAAGCACTACTCAGGGTAAGGCCCGCTTAGCTTTTTAAATCAGGCTTGATCTGGCACCCTCATACCAGTACAACTAGAAGTGGAAACTGGGTTGAAGGAAGGCCTATTTGACCAATTAAAATGATTTATTTTTAATTTATTCAAAAAAAAAAAAAAAAACTATATGAGGAATAAAACTGAAAAGCTTACAGGATCAGGTGGTCTCCCATCCAAGCACTACCCAGGGTGAAGCCTGCTTAGCTTTCTAAATCAGGGTTGATCTGGCACTCTCATACCAGTACAACTAGAAGTGGAAACTGGGTTGAAGGAAGGCCTATTTGACCAATTAAAATGATTTATTTTTAATTTATTTAAAAAAAAAAAAAAAAAAAAAAAAAAAATCTATATGAGGAATAAAACTGAAAAGCTTACAGGATCATGTGGTCTCCCATCCAAGCACTACTCAGGGTGAAGCCTGCTTAGCTTTCTAAATCAGGCTTGATCTGGCACTCTTATACCAGTACAACTAGAAGTGGAAACTGGGTTGAAGGAAGGCCTATTTGACCAATTAAAATGATTTATTTTTAATTTATTTAAAAAAAATAATAATAATAAAAAAAAACTATATGAGGAATCAAACTGAAAAGCTTACAGGATCAGGTGGTCTCCCATCCAAGCAGTACCCAGGGTGAAGCCTGCTTAGCTTTCTAAATCAGGCTTGATCTGGCACTCTTATACCAGTACAACTAGAAGTGGAAACTGGGTTGAAGGAAGGTGTATTTGATCAATTAAAATGATTTATTTTTAATTTATTTAAAAAAAAAAAAAAAAATATATATATATATATATATATATATATATATATATATATGAGGAATAAAACTGAAAAGCTTACGGGATCAGGTGGTCTCCCATCCAAGCACTACCCAGGGTGAAGCCTGCTTAGCTTTCTAAATCAGGCTTGATCTGGCACTCTCATACCAGTACAACTAGAAGTGGAAACTGGGTTGAAGGAAGGCCTATTTGACCAATTAAAATGATTTATTTTTAATTTATTTAAAAAAAAAAACTATATGAGGAATAAAACTGAAAAGCTTACAGGATCAGGTGGTCTCCCATCCAAGCACTACCCAGGGTGAAGCCTGCTTAGCTTTCTAAATCAGGCTTGATCTGGCACTCTCATACCAGTACAACTAGAAGTGGAAACTGGGTTGAAGGAAGGCCTATTTGACCAATTAAAATGATTTATTTTTAATTCATTTAAAAAAAAAAAAAAAAAAAAAAAAAAACTATATAAGGAATAAGACTGAAAAGCTTACAGGATCAGGTGGTCTCCCATCCAAGCACTACCCAGGGTGAAGCCTGCTTAGCTTTCTAAATCAGGCTTGATCTGGCACTCTCATACCAGTACAACTAGAAGTGGAAACTGGGTTGAAGGAAGGCCTATTTGACCAATTAAAATAATTTATTTTTAATTTATTTAAAAAAAAAAAAAAAAAAAAAAAAAAAAATATATGAGGAATAAAACTGAAAAGCTTACAGGATCAGGTGGTTTCCCATCCAAGCACTACCCAGGGTGAAGCCTGCTTAGCTTTCTAAATCAGGCGTGATCTGGCACCCTCATACCAGTACAACTAGAAGTGGAAACTGGGTTGAAGGAAGGCCTATTTGACCAATTAAAATGATTTATTTTTAATTTATTTAAAAAAAAAAAAAAAAACTATATGAGGAATAAAACTGAAAAGCTTACAGGATCAGGTGGTCTCCCATCCAAGCACTCCTCAGGGTGAAGCCTGCTTAGCTTTTTAAATCAGGCTTGATCTGGCACCCTCATACCAGTACAACTAGAAGTGGAAACTGGGTTGAAGAAAGGCCTATTTGACCAATTAAAATGATTTATTTTTAATTTATTCAAAAAAAAAAAAAAAAAAAAAAACTATATGAGGAATAAAACTGAAAAGCTTACAGGATCAGGTGGTCTCCCATCCAAGCACTACCCAGGGTGAAGCCTGCTTAGCTTTCTAAATCAGGCTTGATCTGGCACTCTCATACCAGTACAACTAGAAGTGGAAACTGGGTTGAAGGAAGGCCTATTTGACCAATTAAAATGATTTATTTTTAATTTATTTAAAAAAAAAAAAAAAAAAAAAAAAAAACTATATGAGGAATAAAACTGAAAAGCTTACAGGATCAGGTGGTCTCCCATCCAAGCACTACCCAGGGTGAAGCCTGCTTAGCTTTCTAAATCAGGCTTGATCTGGCACTCTCATACCAGTACAACTAGAAGTGGAAACTGGGTTGAAGGAAGGCCTATTTGACCAATTAAAATGATTTATTTTTAATTTATTTAAAAAAATAAAAAACAAACTATATGAGGAATAAAACTGAAAAGCTTACAGGATCAGGTGGTCTCCCATCCAAGCACTACTCAGGGTAAGGCCCGCTTAGCTTTTTAAATCAGGCTTGATCTGGCACCCTCATACCAGTACAACTAGAAGTGGAAACTGGGTTGAAGGAAGGCCTATTTGACCAATTAAAATGATTTATTTTTAATTTATTTAAAAAAAAAAAAAAAAAAAAAAAAAAAACTATATGAGGAATAAAACTGAAAAGCTTACAGGATCAGGTGGTCTCCCATCCAAGCACTACCCAGGGTGAAGCCTGCTTAGCTTTCTAAATCAGGCTTGATCTGGCACTCTCATACCAGTACAACTAGAAGTGGAAACTGGGTTGAAGGAAGGCCTATTTGACCAATTAAAATGATTTATTTTTAATTTATTTAAAAAAATAAAAAACAAACTATATGAGGAATAAAACTGAAAAGCTTACAGGATCAGGTGGTCTCCCATCCAAGCACTACTCAGGGTAAGGCCCGCTTAGCTTTTTAAATCAGGCTTGATCTGGCACCCTCATACCAGTACAACTAGAAGTGGAAACTGGGTTGAAGGAAGGCCTATTTGACCAATTAAAATGATTTATTTTTAATTTATTCAAAAAAAAAAAAAAAAACTATATGAGGAATAAAACTGAAAAGCTTACAGGATCAGGTGGTCTCCCATCCAAGCACTACCCAGGGTGAAGCCTGCTTAGCTTTCTAAATCAGGGTTGATCTGGCACTCTCATACCAGTACAACTAGAAGTGGAAACTGGGTTGAAGGAAGGCCTATTTGACCAATTAAAATGATTTATTTTTAATTTATTTAAAAAAAAAAAAAAAAAAAAAAAAAAAAAAATCTATATGAGGAATAAAACTGAAAAGCTTACAGGATCATGTGGTCTCCCATCCAAGCACTACTCAGGGTGAAGCCTGCTTAGCTTTCTAAATCAGGCTTGATCTGGCACTCTTATACCAGTACAACTAGAAGTGGAAACTGGGTTGAAGGAAGGCCTATTTGACCAATTAAAATGATTTATTTTTAATTTATTTAAAAAAAATAATAATAATAAAAAAAAACTATATGAGGAATCAAACTGAAAAGCTTACAGGATCAGGTGGTCTCCCATCCAAGCAGTACCCAGGGTGAAGCCTGCTTAGCTTTCTAAATCAGGCTTGATCTGGCACTCTTATACCAGTACAACTAGAAGTGGAAACTGGGTTGAAGGAAGGTGTATTTGACCAATTAAAATGATTTATTTTTAATTTATTTAAAAATAAAAAAAAAAAAATATATATATATATATATATATATATATATATATATATATATGAGGAATAAAACTGAAAAGCTTACGGGATCAGGTGGTCTCCCATCCAAGCACTACCCAGGGTGAAGCCTGCTTAGCTTTCTAAATCAGGCTTGATCTGGCACTCTCATACCAGTACAACTAGAAGTGGAAACTGGGTTGAAGGAAGGCCTATTTGACCAATTAAAATGATTTATTTTTAATTTATTTAAAAAAAAAAACTATATGAGGAATAAAACTGAAAAGCTTACAGGATCAGGTGGTCTCCCATCCAAGCACTACCCAGGGTGAAGCCTGCTTAGCTTTCTAAATCAGGCTTGATCTGGCACTCTCATACCAGTACAACTAGAAGTGGAAACTGGGTTGAAGGAAGGCCTATTTGACCAATTAAAATGATTTATTTTTAATTTATTTAAAAAAAAAAAAAAAAAAAAAAAAAAAAAAAAAAACTATATGAGGAATAAAACTGAAAAGCTTACGGGATCAGGTGGTCTCCCATCCAAGCACTACCCAGGGTGAAGCCTGCTTAGTTTTCTAAACCAGGCTTGATCTGGCACTCTCATACCAGTACAACTAGAAGTGGAAACTGGGTTGAAGGAAGGCCTATTTAACCAATTAAAATTATTTATTTTTAATTCATTTTAAAAAAAAAAAAAAAAAAACTATATGAGGAATAAAACTGAAAAGCTTACAGGATCAGGTGGTCTCCCATCCAAGCACTACCCAGGGTGAAGCCTGCTTAGCTTTCTAAATCAGGCTTGATCTGGCACTCTCATACCAGTACAACTAGAAGTGGAAACTGGGTTGAAGGAAGGCCTATTTGACCAATTAAAATGATTTATTTTTAATTTATTTAAAAAAAAAAAAAAAAAAAACTAGATGAGGAATAAAACTGAAAAGCTTACAGGATCAGGTGGTCTCCCATCCAAGCACTACCCAGGGTGAAGCCTGCTTAGCTTTCTAAATCAGGCTTGATCTGGCACTCTCATACCAGTACAACTAGTAGCGGAAAGTGGGTTAAAGGAAGGCCTATTTGACCAATTAAAATGATTTATTTTTAATTTATTTAAAAAAAAAAAAAAAAAAAAAAAAAAACTATATGAGGAATAAAACTGAAAAGCTTACAGGATCATGTGGTCTCCCATCCAAGCACTACTCAGGGTGAAGCCTGCTTAGCTTTTTAAATCAGGCTTGATCTGGCACCCTCATACCAGTACAACTAGAAGTGGAAACTGGGTTGAAGGAAGGCCTATTTGACCAATTAAAATGATTTATTTTTAATTTATTTAAAAAAAAAAAAAAAAAAAACTATATGAGGAATCAAACTGAAAAGCTTACAGGATCAGTTGGTCTCCCATCCAAGCAGTACCCAGGGTGAAGCCTGCTTAGCTTTCTAAATCAGGCTTGATCTGGCACTCTTATACCAGTACAACTAGAAGTGGAAACTGGGTTGAAGGAAGGTGTATTTGACCAATTAAAATGATTTATTTTTAATTTATTTAAAAAAAAAAAAAAAAAAAAAAAAAAAAAAAAAACTATATGAGGAATAAAACTGAAAAGCTTACAGGATCATGTGGTCTCCCATCCAAGCACTACTCAGGGTGAAGCCTGCTTAGCTTTCTAAACCAGGCTTGATCTGGCACCCTCATACCAGTACAACTAGAAGTGGAAACTGGGTTGAAGGAAGGCCTATTTGACCAATTAAAATGATTTATTTTTAATTTATTTAAAAAAAAAAAACTATATGAGGAATAAAACTGAAAAGCTTACAGGATCAGGTGGTCGCCCATCCAAGCACTACCCAGGGTGAAGCCTGCTTAGCTTTCTAAATCAGGCTTGATCTGGCACTCTCATACCAGTACAACTAGAAGTGGAAACTGGGTTGAAGGAAGGCCTATTTGACCAATTAAAATGATTTATTTTTAATTTATTTAAAAAAAAAAAAAAAAAAAAAAAAAAAAAAAAAAAACTATATGAGGAATAAAACTGAAAAGCTTACAGGATCAGGTGGTCTCCCATTCAAGCACTACCCAGGGTGAAGCCTGCTTAGCTTTCTAAATCAGGCTTGATCTGGCACTCTCATACCAGTACAACTAGAAGTGGAAACTGGGTTGAAGGAAGGCCTATTTGACCAATTAAAATGATTTATTTTTAATTTATTTAAAAAAAAAAAAAAAAAAAAAAAAAAAAAACTATATGAGGAATCAAACTGAAAAGCTTACAGGATCAGGTGGTCTCCCATCCAAGCAGTACCCAGAGTGAAGCCTGCTTAGCTTTCTAAATCAGGCTTGATCAGGCACTCTTATACCAGTACAACTAGAAGTGGAAACTGGGTTGAAGGAAGGTGTATTTGACCAATTAAAATTATTTATTTTTAATTTATTAAAAAAAAATATATATATATATATATATATATATATATATATATATATATGAGGAATAAAACTGAAAAAAAAAAAAAAAACCTATATGAGGAATAAAACTGAAAAGCTTACAGGATCAGTTGGTCTCCCATCCAAGCAGTACCCAGGGTGAAGCCTGCTTAGCTTTCTAAATCAGGCTTGATCTGGCACTCTCATACCAGTACAACTAGAAGTGGAAACTGGGTTGAAGGAAGGCCTATTTGACCAATTAAAATGATTTATTTTTAATTTATTTTAAAAAAAAAAAAAAAAAAAAAAAAAAAAAAACTATATGAGGAATAAAACTGAAAAGCTTACAGGATCAGGTGGTCTCCCATCCAAGCACTACTCAGGGTGAAGCCTGCTTAGCTTTTTAAATCAGGCTTGATCTGGCACCCTCATACCAGTGCAACAAGAAGTGGAAACTGGGTTGAAGGAAGGCCTATTTGACCAATTAAAATGATTTATTTTTAATTTATTCAAAAATAAAAAAAAAACTATATGAGGAATAAAACTGAAAAGCTTACAGGATCAGGTGGTCTCCCATCCAAGCACTACCCAGGGTGAAGCCTGCTTAGCTTTCTAAATCAAGCTTGATCTGGCACTCTCATACCAGTACAACTAGAAGTGGAAACTGGGTTGAAGGAAGGCCTATTTGACCAATTAAAATGATTTATTTTTAATTTATTTAAAAAAAAAAAAAAAAAAAAAAAAAAAAAAAAAAAACTATATGAGGAATAAAACTGAAAAGCATACAGGATCATGTGGTCTCCCATCCAAGCACTACTCAGGGTGAAGCCTGCTTAGCTTTTTAAATCAGGCTTGATCTGGCACCCTCATACCAGTACAACTAGAAGTGGAAACTGGGTTGAAGGAAGGCCTATTTGACCAATTAAAATGATTTATTTTTAATTTATTTAAAAAAAAAAAAAAAAAAAAAAAAAAAAAAAACTATATGAGGAATAAAACTGAAAAGCTTACAGGATCAGGTGGTCTCCCATTCAAGCACTACCCAGGGTGAAGCCTGCTTAGCTTTCTAAATCAGGCTTGATCTGGCACTCTCATACCAGTACAACTAGAAGTGGAAAGTGGGTTGAAGGAAGGCCTATTTGACCAATTAAAATGATTTATTTTTAATTTATTTAAAAAAAAAAAAAAAAAAAAAAAAAAAAAACTATATGAGGAATAAAACTGAAAAGCTTACAGGATCAGGTGGTTTCCCATCCAAGCACTACCCAGGGTGAAGCCTGCTTAGCTTTCTAAATCAGGCTTGATCTGGCACACTCATACCAGTACAACTAGAAGTGGAAACTGGGTTGAAGGAAGGCCTATTTGACCAATTAAAATGATTTATTTTTAATTTATTTAAAAAAAAAAAAAAAAAAAAAAAAAAAAAAACTATATGAGGAATAAAACTGAAAAGCTTACAGGATCAGGTGGTCTCCCATCCAAGCACTACCCAGGGTGAAGCCTGCTTAGCTTTCTAAATCAGGCTTGATCTGGCACTCTCATACCAGTACAACTAGAAGTGGAAACTGGGTTGAAGGAAGGCCTATTTGACCAATTAAAATGATTTATTTTTAATTTATTTAAAAAAAAAAAAAAAAAACTATATGAGGAATAAACCTGAAAAGCTTACAGGATCAGGTGGTCTCCCATCCAAGCACTACCCAGGGTGAAGCCTGCTTAGCTTTTTAAATCAGGCTTGATCTGGCACCCTCATACCAGTACAACTAGAAGTGGAAACTGGGTTGAAGGAAGGCCTATTTGACCAATTAAAATGATTTATTTTTAATTTATTCAAAAATAAAAAAAAAACTATATGAGGAATAAAACTGAAAAGCTTACAGGATCAGGTGGTCTCCCATCCAAGCACTACCCAGGGTGAAGCCTGCTTAGCTTTCTAAATCAAGCTTGATCTGGCACTCTCATACCAGTACAACTAGAAGTGGAAACTGGGTTGAATGAAGGCCTATTTGACCAATTAAAATGATTTATTTTTAATTTATTTAAAAAAAAAAAAAAAAAAAAAAAAAAAACTATATGAGGAATAAAACTGAAAAGCATACAGGATCATGTGGTCTCCCATCCAAGCACTACTCAGGGTGAAGCCTGCTTAGCTTTTTAAATCAGGCTTGATCTGGCACCCTCATACCAGTACAACTAGAAGTGGAAACTGGGTTGAAGGAAGGCCTATTTGACCAATTAAAATGATTTATTTTTAATTTATTTAAAAAAAAAAAAAAAAAAAAAAAAAAAACTATATGAGGAATAAAACTGAAAAGCTTACAGGATCAGGTGGTCTCCCATTCAAGCACTACCCAGGGTGAAGCCTGCTTAGCTTTCTAAATCAGGCTTGATCTGGCACTCTCATACCAGTACAACTAGAAGTGGAAACTGGGTTGAAGGAAGGCCTATTTGACCAATTAAAATGATTTATTTTTAATTTATTTAAAAAAAAAAAAAAAAAAAAAACTATATGAGGAATAAAACTGAAAAGCTTACAGGATCAGGTGGTTTCCCATCCAAGCACTACCCAGGGTGAAGCCTGCTTAGCTTTCTAAATCAGGCTTGATCTGGCACCCTCATACCAGTACAACTAGAAGTGGAAACTGGGTTGAAGGAAGGCCTATTTGACCAATTAAAATGATTTATTTTTAATTTATTTAAAAAAAAAAAAAAAAAAAAAAAAAAAACTATATGAGGAATAAAACTGAAAAGCTTACAGGATCAGGTGGTCTCCCATCCAAGCACTACCCAGGGTGAAGCCTGCTTAGCTTTCTAAATCAGGCTTGATCTGGCACTCTCATACCAGTACAACTAGAAGTGGAAACTGGGTTGAAGGAAGGCCTATTTGACCAATTAAAATGATTTATTTTTAATTTATTTAAAAAAAAAAAAAAAAAAAAAAAAAAAAAAAAACTATATGAGGAATCAAACTGAAAAGCTTACAGGATCAGGTGGTCTCCCATCCAAGCAGTACCCAGGGTGAAGCCTGCTTAGCTTTCTAAATCAGGCTTGATCTGGCACTCTTATACCAGTACAACTAGAAGTGGAAACTGGGTTGAAGGAAGGCCTATTTGACCAATTAAAATGATTTATTTTTAATTTATTTAAAAAAAAAAACTATATGAGGAATAAAACTGAAAAGCTTACAGGATCAGGTGGTCTCCCATCCAAGCACTACCCAGGGTGAAGCCTGCTTAGCTTTCCAAATCAGGCTTGATCTGGCACCCTCATACCAGTACAACTAGAAGTGGAAACTGGGTTGAAGGAAGGCCTATTTGACCAATTAAAATGATTTATTTTTAATTTATTCAAAAAAAAAAAAAAAAACTATATGAGGAATCAAACTGAAAAGCTTACAGGATCAGGTGGTCTCCCATCCAAGCACTACCCAGGGTGAAGCCTGCTTAGCTTTCTAAATCAGGCTTGACCTGGCACTCTCATACCAGTACAACTAGTAGTGGAAACTGGGTTAAAGGAAGGCCTATTTGACCAATTAAAATGATTTATTTTTAATTTTTTTTTTAATTATTTAAAAAAAAAAAAAAAAAAAAAAAAAAAAAAAAAACTATATGAGGAATAAAACTGAAAAGCTTACGGGATCAGGTGGTCTCCCATCCAAGCACTACCCAGGATGAAGCCTGCTTAGCTTTCTAAATCAGGCTTGATCTGGCACTCTCATACCAGTACAACTAGTAGAGGAAACTGGGCTGAAGGAAGGCCTATTTGACCAATTAAAATGATTTATTTTTAATTTCTTTTAAAAAAAAAAAAAAAAAAAAAAAAAAAAAAAACCTATATGAGGAATAAAACTGAAAAGCTCACGGGATCAGGTGGTCTCCCATTCAAGCACTACCCAGGGTGAAGCCTGCTTAGCTTTCTAAATCAGGCTTGATCTGGCACTCTCATACCAGTACAACTAGAAGTGGAAACTGGGTTGAAGGAAGGCCTATTTGACCAATTAAAATGATTTATTTTTAATTTATTTAAAAAAAAAAAAAAAAAAAAAAAAAAAAAAAAAAAAACTATATGAGGAATAAAACTGAAAAGCTTACAGGATCAGGTGGTCTCCCATCCAAGCACTACCCAGGGTGAAGCCTGCTTAGCTTTCCAAATCAGGCTTGATCTGGCACTCTCATACCAGTACAACTAATAGTGGAAACTGGGTTGAAGGAAGGCCTATTTGACCAATTAAAATGATTCATTTTTAATTTATTTAAAAAAAAAAAAAAAAACTATATGAGGAATCAAACTGAAAAGCTTACAGGATCAGGTGGTCTCCCATCCAAGCAGTACCCAGGGTGAAGCCTGCTTAGCTTTCTAAATCAGGCTTGATCTGGCACTCTTATACCAGTACAACTAGAAGTGGAAACTGGGTTGAAGGAAGGCCTATTTGACCAATTAAAATGATTTATTTTTAATTTATTTAAAAAAAAAAACTATATGAGGAATAAAACTGAAAAGCTTACAGGATCAGGTGGTCTCCCATCCAAGCACTACCTAGGGTGAAGCCTGCTTAGCTTTCCAAATCAGGCTTGATCTGGCACTCTCATACCAGTACAACTAGTAGTGGAAACTGGGTTGAAGGAAGGCCTATTTGACCAATTAAAATGATTTATTTTTAATTTATTTAAAAAAAAAAAAAAAAAAAAAAAAAAAAAAAAAAACTATATGAGGAATAAAACTGAAAAGCTTACGGGATCAGGTGGTCTCCCATCCAAGCACTACCCAGGGTGAAGCCTGCTTAGCTTTCTAAATCAGGCTTGATCTGGCACTCTCATACCAGTACAACTAGAAGTGGAGACTGGGTTGAAGGAAGGCCTATTTGACCACTTAAAATGATTTATTTTTAATTTATTTAAAAAAAAAAAAAAAAAACTATATGAGGAATAAAACTGAAAAGCTTACAGGATCAGGTGGTCTCCCATCCAAGCACTACCCAGGGTGAAGCTTGCTTAGCTTTCTAAATCAGGCTTGATCTGGCACTCTCATACCAGTACAACTAGAAGTGGAAACTGGGTTGAAGGAAGGCCTATTTGACCAATTAAAATGATTTATTTTTAATTTATTTAAAAAAAAAAAAAAAAAAAAAAAAAACTATATGAGGAATAAAACTGAAAAGCTTACAGGATCAGGTGGTCTCCCATCCAAGCACTACCCAGGGTGAAGCCTGCTTAGCTTTCTAAATCAGGCTTGATCTGGCACTCTCATACCAGTACAACTAGAAGTGGAAACTGGGTTGAAGGAAGGCCTATTTGACCAATTAAAATTATTTATTTTTAATTTATTTAATTAAAAAAAAAAAAAAAAAAAAAAAAAAAAACTATATGAGGAATAAAACTGAAAAGCTTACAGGATCAGGTGGTCTCCCATCCAAGCACTACTCAGGGTGAAGCCTGCTTAGCTTTTTAAATCAGGCTTGATCTGGCACCCTCATACCAGTACAACTAGAAGTGGAAACTGGGTTGAAGAAAGGCCTAT
>NC_071108.1:9152500-9157500 GCF_024256425.1 Clarias gariepinus | reverse complement strand
ACTACCCAGGGTGAAGCCTGCTTAGCTTTCCAAATCAGGCTTGATCTGGCACTCTCATACCAGTACAACTAATAGTGGGAACTGGGTTGAAGGAAGGCCTATTTGACCAATTAAAATGATTCATTTTTAATTTATTTAAATAAAAAAAAAAAAACTATATGAGGAATAAAACTGAAAAGCTTACAGGATCAGGTGGTCTCCCATCCAAGCACTACCCAGGGTGAAGCCTGCTTAGCTTTCTAAATCAGGCTTGATCTGGCACTCTCATACCAGTACAACTAGAAGTGGAAACTGGGTTGAAGGAAGGCCTATTTGACCAATTAAAATGATTTATTTTTAATTTATTTTTAAAAAAAAAAAAAAAAAAAAAAAAAAAAAAAAAAAAACTATATGAGGAATAAAACTGAAAAGCTTACAGGATCAGGTGGTCTCCCATCCAAGCACTACCCAGGGTGAAGCCTGCTTAGCTTTCCAAATCAGGCTTGATCTGGCACTCTCATACCAGTACAACTAATAGTGGAAACTGGGTTGAAGGAAGGCCTATTTGACCAATTAAAATTATTCATTTTTAATTTATTTAAAAAAAAAAAAAAAAAACTATATGAGGAATAAAACTGAAAAGCTTACAGGATCAGGTGGTCTCCCATCCAAGCACTACCCAGGGTGAAGCCTGATTGGCTTTCTAAATCAGGCTTGATCTGGCACTCTCATACCAGTACAACTAGAAGTGGAAACTGGGTTGAAGGAAGGCCTATTTGACCAATTAAAATGATTTATTTTTAATTTAAAAAAAAAAAAAAAAAACTATATGAGGAATAAAACTGAAAAGCTTACAGGATTAGGTGGTCTCCCATCCAAGCACTACTCAGGGTGAAGCCTGCTTAGCTTTTTAAATCAGGCTTGATCTGGCACCCTCATACCAGTACAACTAGAAGTGAAAACTGGGTTGAAGGAAGGCCTATTTGACCAATTAAAATGATTTATTTTTAATTTATTCAAAAAAAAAAAAAAAACTATATGAGGAATAAAACTGAAAAGCTTACAGGATCAGGTGGTCTCCCATCCAAGCACTACCCAGGGTGAAGCCTGCTTAGCTTTCTAAATCAGGCTTGATCTGGCACTCTCATACCAGTACAACTAGAAGTGGAAACTGGGTTGAAGGAAGGCCTATTTGACCAATTAAAATGATTTATTTTTAATTTATTTAAAAAAAAAAAAAAAAAAAAAAAAAAAAAAAACTATATGAGGAATAAAACTGAAAAGCTTACAGGATCAGGTGGTCTCCCATCCAAGCACTACCCAGGGTGAAGCCTGCTTAGCTTTCCAAATCAGGCTTGATCTGGCACTCTCATACCAGTACAACTAGTAGTGGAAACTGGGTTGAAGGAAGGCCTATTTGACCAATTAAAATGATTTATTTTTAATTTATTTAAAAAAAAAAAAAAAAAAAAAAAAAAAAACTATATGAGGAGTAAAACTGAAAAGCTTACGGGATCAGGTGGTCTCCCATCCAAGCACTACCCAGGGTCAAGCCTGCTTAGCTTTCTAAATCAGGCTTGATCTGGCACTCTCATACCAGTACAACTAGAAGTGGAAACTGGGTTGAAGGAAGGCCTATTTGACCAATTAAAATGATTTATTTTTATTTTATGAAAAAAAAAAAAAACTATATGAGGAATAAAACTGAAAAGCTTACAGGACCAGGTGGTCTCCCATCCAAGCACTACCCAGGGTGAAGCCTGCTTAGCTTTCTAAATCAGGCTTGATCTGGCACTCTCATACCAGTACAACTAGAAGTGGAAACTGGGTTGAAGGAAGGCCTATTTGACCAATTAAAATGATTTATTTTTAATTTATTTTTTTTTAAAAAAAAAAAAAAAAAAAAACTATATGAGGAATAAAACTGAAAAGCTTACAGGATCAGGTGGTCTCCCATCCAAGCACTACCCAGGGTGAAGCCTGCTTAGCTTTCTAAATCAGGCTTGATCTGGCACTCTCATACCAGTACAACTAGAAGTGGAAACTGGGTTGAAGGAAGGCCTATTTGACCAATTAAAATGATTTATTTTTAATTTATTTAAAAAAAAAAAAAAAAAAAAAAAAAAAAAAAAACTATATGAGGAATAAAACTGAAAAGCTTACAGGATCAGGTGGTCTCCCATCCAAGCACTACCCAGGGTGAAGCCTGCTTAGCTTTCCAAATCAGGCTTGATCTGGCACTCTCATACCAGTACAACTAGTAGTGGAAACTGGGTTGAAGGAAGGCCTATTTGACCAATTAAAATGATTTATTTTTAATTTATTTGAAAAAAAAAAAAAACTATATGAGGAATAAAACTGAAAAGCTTACAGGATCAGGTGGTCTCCCATCCAAGCACTACCCAGGGTGAAGCCTGCTTAGCTTTCTAAATCAGGCTTGATCTGGCACTCTCATACCAGTACAACTAGAAGTGGAAACTGGGTTGAAGGAAGGCCTATTTGACCAATTAAAATGATTTATTTTTAATTTATTTAAAAAAAAAAAAAAAAAAAAAAAAAAAACTATATGAGGAATAAAACTGAAAAGCTTACAGGATCAGGTGGTCTCCCATCCAAGCACTACCCAGGGTGAAGCCTGCTTAGCTTTCCAAATCAGGCTTGATCTGGCACTCTCATACCAGTACAACTAATAGTGGAAACTGGGTTGAAGGAAGGCCTATTTGACCAATTAAAATGATTCATTTTTAATTTATTTAAAAAAAAAAAAAAAACTATATGAGGAATAAAACTGAAAAGCTTACAGGATCAGGTGGTCTCCCATCCAAGCACTACCCAGGGTGAAGCCTGCTTAGCTTTCTAAATCAGGCTTGATCTGGCACTCTCATACCAGTACAACTAGAAGTGGAAACTGGGTTGAAGGAAGGCCTATTTGACCAATTAAAATGATTTATTTTTAATTTATTCAAAAAAAAAAAAAAACTATATGAGGAATAAAACTGAAAAGCTTACAGGATCAGGTGGTCTCCCATCCAAGCACTACCCAGGGTGAAGCCTGCTTAGCTTTCTAAATCAGGCTTGATCTGGCACTCTCATACCAGTACAACTAGTAGCGGAAACTGGGTTAAAGGAAGGCCTATTTGACCAATTAAAATGATTTATTTTTAATTTATTTAAAAAAAAAAAAAAAACTATATGAGGAATAAAACTGAAAAGCTTACAGGATCATGCGGTCTCCCATCCAAGCACTACTCAGGGTAAAGCCTGCTTAGCTTTTTAAATCAGGCTTGATCTGGCACCCTCATACCAGTACAACTAGAAGTGGAAACTGGGTTGAAGGAAGGCCTATTTGACCAATTAAAATGATTTATTTTTAATTTATTCAAAAAAAAAAAAAAAAAAAAACTTAATGAGGAATCAAACTGAAAAGCTTACAGGATCAGGTGGTCTCCCATCCAAGCAGTACCCAGGGTGAAGCCTGCTTAGCTTTCTAAATCAGGCTTGATCTGGCACTCTTATACCAGTACAACTAGAAGTGGAAACTGGGTTGAAGGAAGGCCTATTTGACCAATTAAAATGATTTATTTTTAATTTATTTAAAAAAAAAAACTATATGAGGAATAAAACTGAAAAGCTTACAGGATCAGGTGGTCTCCCATCCAAGCACTACCCAGGGTGAAGCCTGCTTAGCTTTCCAAATCAGGCTTGATCTGGCACTCTCATACCAGTACAACTAGTAGTGGAAACTGGGTTGAAGGAAGGCCTATTTGACCAATTAAAATGATTTATTTTTAATTTATTTAAAAAAAAAAAAAAAAAAAACTATATGAGGAATAAAACTGAAAAGCTTACGGGATCAGGTGGTCTCCCATCAAAGCACTACCCAGGGTGAAGCCTGCTTAGCTTTCTAAATCAGGCTTGATCTGGCACTCTCATACCAGTACAACTAGAAGTGGAGACTGGGTTGAAGGAAGGCCTATTTGACCAATTAAAATGATTTATTTTTAATTCATTTAAAAAAAAAAAAAAAAACTATATGAGGAATAAAACTGAAAAGCTTACAGGATCAGGTGGTCTCCCATCCAAGCACTACCCAGGGTGAAGCTTGCTTAGCTTTCTAAATCAGGCTTGATCTGGCACTCTCATACCAGTACAACTAGAAGTGGAAACTGGGTTGAAGGAAGGCCTATTTGACCAATTAAAATGATTTATTTTTAATTTATTTAAAAAAAAAAAAAAAAAAAACTATATGAGGGAATAAAACTGAAAAGCTTACAGGATCAGGTGGTCTCCCATCCAAGCACTACCCAGGGTGAAGCCTGCTTAGCTTTCTAAATCAGGCTTGATCTGGCACTCTCATACCAGTACAACTAGAAGTGGAAACTGGGTTGAAGGAAGGCCTATTTGACCAATTAAAATGATTTATTTTTAATTTATTTAAAAAAAAAAAAAAAAAAAAAAAAAAAAAAAAAAACTATATGAGGAATAAAACTGAAAAGCTTACAGGATCAGGTGGTCTCCCATCCAAGCACTACCCAGGGTGAAGCCTGCTTAGCTTTCCAAATCAGGCTTGATCTGGCACTCTCATACCAGTACAACTAGTAGTGGAAACTGGGTTGAAGGAAGGCCTATTTGACCAATTAAAATGATTTATTTTTAATTTATTTAAAAAAAAAAAAAAAAAAAAAAAAAAAAAAAAAAAACTATATGAGGAATAAAACTGAAAAGCTTACGGGATCAGGTGGTCTCCCATTCAAGCACTACCCAGGGTGAAGCCTGCTTAGCTTTCTAAATCAGGCTTGATCTGGCACTCTCATACCAGTACAACTAGAAGTGGAAACTGGGTTGAAGGAAGGCCTATTTGACCAATTAAAATGATTTATTTTTAATTTATTTAAAAAAAAAAAAAAAAAAAAAAAAAAAAAAACTATATGAGGAATAAAACTGAAAAGCTTACAGGATCAGGTGGTCTCCCATCCAAGCACTACCCAGGGTGAAGCCTGCTTAGCTTTCCAAATCAGGCT
>NC_071108.1:9120000-9145000 GCF_024256425.1 Clarias gariepinus | reverse complement strand
TGACCAATTAAAATGATTTATTTTTAATTTATTCAAAAAAAAAAAAGAAACTATATGAGGAATAAAACTGAAAAGCTTACGGGATCAGGTGGTCTCTCATCCAAGCACTACCCAGGGTGAAGCCTGCTTAGCTTTCTAAATCAGGCTTGATCTGGCACTCTTATACCAGTACAACTAGAAGTGGAAACTGGGTAGAAGGAAGGTGTATTTGACCAATTAAAATGATTTATTTTTAATTTATTTAAAAAGAAAAAAAAAAAAAAACTATATGAGGAATAAAACTGAAAAGCTTACAGGATCAGGTGGTCTCCCATCCAAGCACTACCCAGGGTGAAGCCTGCTTAGCTTTCTAAATCAGGCTTGATCTGGCACTCTCATACCAGTACAACTAGAAGTCGAAACTGGGTTAAAGGAAGGCCTATTTGACCAATTAAAATGATTTATTTTTAATTTATTTAAAAAAAAAAAAAACTTTATGAGGAATAAAACAGAAAAGCTTACAGGATCAGGTGGTCTCCCATCCAAGCACTACCCAGGGTGAAGCCTGCTTAGCTTCCTAAATCAGGCTTGATCTGGCACTCTCATACCAGTACAACTAGAAGTGGAAAATGGGTTGAAGGAAGGCCTATTTGACCAATTAAAATGATTTATTTTTAATTTATTTAAAAAAAGAAAAAAAAAGAAAAACTATATGAGGAATAAAACTGAAAAGCTTACAGGATCAGGTGGTCACCCATCCAAGCACTACCCAGGGTGAAGCCTGCTTAGCTTTCTAAATCAGGCTTGATGGGGCTCTCTCATACCAGTACAACTAGTAGTGGAAACTGGGTTGAAGGAAGGCCTATTTGACCAATTAAAATGATTTATTTTTAATTTACCAAAAAAAAAAACTATATGAGGAATAAAACTGAAAAGCTTACATGATCAGGTGGTCTCCCATCCAAGCACTACCCAGGGTGAAGCCTCCTTAGCTTTCTAAATCAGGCTTGATCTGGCACTCTCATACCAGTACAACTAGAAGTGGAAACTGGGTTGAAGGAAGGCCTATTTGACCAATTAAAATGATTTATTTTTAATTCATTTAAAAAAAGAAAAAAAAGAAAAACTATATGAGGAATAAAACTGAAAAGCTTACAGGATGAGGTGGTCGCCCATCCAAGCACTACCCAGGGTGAAGCCTGCTTAGTTTTCTAAATCAGGCTTGATCTGGTTCTCTCATACCAGTACAACTAGAAGTGGAAACTGGGTTGAAGGAAGGCCTATTTGACCAATTAAAATGATTTATTTTTTAATTTATTAAAAAAAAAAAAGAAAAAACTATTTGAGGAATAAAACTGAAAAGCTTACAGGATCAGGTGGTCTCCCATCCAAGCACTACCCAGGGTAAAGCCTGCTTAGCTTTTTAAATCAGGCTTGATCTGGCACTCTCATACCAGTACAACTAGAAGTGGAAACTGGGTTGAAGGAAGGCCTATTTGATCAATTAAAATGATTTATTTTTAATTTATTTAAAAAGAAAAAAAAAAAAACTATATGAGGAATAAAACTGAAAAGCTTACAGGATCAGGTGGTCTCCCATCCAAGCACTACCCAGGGTGAAGCCTGCTTAGCTTTCTAAATCAGGCTTGATCTGGCACTCTCATACCAGTACAACTAGAAGTGGAAACTGGGTTGAAGGAAGGCCTATTTGACCAATTAAAATTATTTATTTTTAATTTATTTAAAAAAAAAAAAAAACTATATGAGGAATAAAACAGAAAAGCTTACAGGATCAGGTGGTCTCCCATCCAAGCACTACCCAGGGTGAAGCCTGCTTAGCTTCCTAAATCAGGCTTGATCTGGCACTCTCATACCAGTACAACTAGAAGTAGAAACTGGGTTGAAGGAAGGCCTATTTGACCAATTAAAATGATTTATTTTTAATTTATTTAAAAGAAGAAAAAAAAAGAAAAACTATATGAGGAATAAAACTGAAAAGCTTACAGGATCAGGTGGTCTCCCATCCAAGCACTACCCAGGGTGAAGCCTGCTTAGCTTTCTAAATCAGGCTTGATCGGGCACTCTCATACCAGTACAACTAGAAGTGGAAACTGGGTTGAAGGAAGGCCTATTTGACCAATTAAAATGATTTATTTTTAATTTACCAAAAAAAAAAAACTATATGAGGAATAAAACTGAAATATGATTTATGATTTATTTTTTTTTTAAAAACTATATGAGGAATAAAACTGAAAAGCTTACAGGATCAGGTGGTCGCCCAGCCAAGCACTACCCAGGGTGAAGCCTGCTTAGCTTTCTAAATCAGGCTTGATCGGGCTCTCTCATACCAGTACAACTAGAAGTGGAAACTGGGTTGAAGGAAGGCCTATTTGACCAATTAAAATGATTTATTTTTTTAATTTATTAAAAAAAAAAAAAAAAAAAAAAAAAAAACTATTTGAGGAATAAAACTGAAAAGCTTACAGGATCAGGTGGTCTCCCATCCAAGCACTACCCAGGGTGAAGCCTCCTTAGCTTTCTAAATCAGGCTTGATCTGGCACTCTCATACCAGTACAACTAGAAGTGGAAACTGGGTTGAAGGAAGGCCTATTTGACCAATTAAAATGATTTATTTTTAATTTACCAAAAAAAAAAAACTATATGAGGAATAAAACTGAAAAGCTTACAGGATCAGGTGGTCTCCCATCCAAGCACTACCTAGGGTGATGCCTGCTTAGCTTTCTAAATAAGGCTTGAGCTGGCACTCTCATACCAGTACAACTAGAAGTGGAAACTGGGTTGAAGGAAGGCCTATTTGACCAATTAAAATGATTTATTTTTAATTTATTTAAAAAAAAAAAAAAAAAAAAAAAAAAAAAACTATATGAGGAATAAAACAAAAAAAGCTTACAGGATCAGGTGGTCTCCCATCCAAGCACTACCCAGGGTGATGCCTGCTTAGCTTCCTAAATCAGGCTTGATCTGGCACTCTCATACCAGTACAACTAGAAGTGGAAACTGGGTTGAAGGAAGGCCTATTTGATCAATTAAAATTATTTATTTTTAATTTATTTAAAAAGAAAAAAAAAAAACTATATGAGGAATAAAACAGAAAAGTTTACAGGATCAGGTGGTCTCCCATCCAAGCACTACCCAGGGTGAAGCCTGCTTAGCTTTCTAAATCAGGCTTGATCTGGCACTCTCATACCAGTACAACTAAAAGTGGAAACTGTGTTGAAGGAAGGCCTATTTGACCAATTAAAATGATTTATTTTTAATTTATTTAAAAAAAAAAAAAAACCTATATGAGGAATAAAACAGAAAAGTTTACAGGATCAGGTGGTCTCCCATCCGAGCACTACCCAGGGTGAAGCCTGCTTAGCTTCCTAAATCAGGCTTGATCTGGCACTCTCATACCAGTACAACCAGAAGTAGAAACTGGGTTGAAGGAAGGCCTATTTGGCCAATTAAAATGATTTATTTTTAATTTATTTAAAAAAAGAAAAAAAAAGAAAAAAAACTATAGGAGGAATAAAACTGAAAAGCTTACAGGATCAGGTGGTCTCCCATCCAAGCACTACCCAGGGTGAAGCCTCCTTAGCTTTCTAAATCAGGCTTGATCTGGCTCTCTCATACCAGTACAACTAGAAGTGGAAATTGGGTTGAAGGAAGGCCTATTTGACCAATTAAAATGATTTATTTTTAATTGAAAAAAAAAAAAACTATTTGAGGAATAAAACTGAAAAGCTTACAGGATCAGGTGGTCTCCCATCCAAGCACTACCCAGGGTGAAGCCTGCTTAGCTTTCTAAATCAGGCTTGATCTGGCTCTCTCATACCAGCACAACTAGAAGTGGAAACTGGGTTGAAGGAAGGCCTATTTGACCAATTAAAATGATTTATTTTTAATTGAAAAAAAAACTATATGAGGAATAAAACTGAAAAGCTTACAGGATCAGGTGGTCTCCCATCCAAGCACTACCCAGGGTGATGCCTGCTTAGCTTTTTAAATCAGGCTTGATCTGGCACTCTCATACCAGTACAACTAGAAGTGGAAACTGGGTTGAAGGAAGGCCTATTTGACCAATTAAAATGATTTATTTTTAATTTATTTAAAAAAAAAGAAAAAAAGAAAAAAATATATATATGAGGAATAAAACTGAAAAGCTTACAGGATCAGGTGGTCTTCCATCCAAGCACTACCCAGGGTGAAGCCTGCTTAGCTTTCTAAATCAGGCTTGATCTGGCACTCTCATACCAGTACAACCAGAAGTGGAAACTGGGTTGAAGGAAGGCCTATTTGACCAAATAAAATGATTTATTTTTTTAATTCATTAAAAAAATAAAAAAAACTATTTGAGGAATAAAACTGAAAAGCTTACAGGATCAGGTGGTCCCCCATCCAAGCACTACCCAGGGTGAAGTCTGCTTAGCTTTCTAAATCAGGCTTGATCTGGCACGCTCATACCAGTACAACTAAAAGTGGAAACTGGGTTGAAGGAAGGCCTATTTGACCAATTAAAATGATTTATTTTTAATTTATTTAAAAAAAAAAAAAAAAGAAAAAAAATATATATATATGAGGAATAAAACTGAAAAGCTTACAGGATCAGGTGGTCTCCCATCCAAGCACTACCCAGGGTGAAGCCTGCTTAGCTTTCTAAATCAGGCTTGATCTGGCACTCTCATACCAGTACAACTAGAAGTGGAAACTGGGTTGAAGGAAGGCCTATTTGACCAATTAAAATGATTTATTTTTAATTTATTTAAAAAAAAAAAAAAAGAAAAAAAATATATATATATGAGGAATAAAACTGAAAAGCTTACAGGATCAGGTGGTCTCCCATCCAAGCACTACCCAGGGTGAAGCCTGCTTAGCTTTCTAAATCAGGCTTGATCTGGAACTCTCATACCAGTACAACTAGAAGTGGAAACTGGGTTGAAGGAAGTCCTATTTGACCAATTAAAATGATTTATTTTTAATTTATTTAAAAAAAAAAAAAAAAGAAAAAAAAAATATATATATGAGGAATAAAACTGAAAAGCTTACAGGATCAGATGGTCTCCCATCCAAGCACTACCCAGGGTGAAGCCTGCTTAGCTTTCTAAATCAGGCTTGATCTGGCACTCTCATACCAGTACAACTAGAAGTGGAAACTGGGTTGAAGGAAGGCCTATTTGACCAATTAAAATGATTTATTTTTAATTTATTTAAAAAAAAAAAAAAAAAAGAAGAAAATATATATATGAGGAATAAAAATGAAAAGCTTACAGGATCAGGTGGTCTCCCATCCAAGCACTACCCAGGGTGAAGCCTGCTTAGCTTTCTAAATCAGGCTTGATCTGGCACTCTCATACCAGTACAACCAGAAGTGGAAACTGGGTTGAAGGAAGGCCTATTTGACCAATTAAAATGATTTATTTTTTAATTCATTAAAAAAAAAAAAAAACTATTTGAGGAATAAAACTGAAAAGCTTACAGGATCAGGTGGTCTCCCATCCAAGCACTACCCAGGGTGAAGCCTGCTTAGCTTTCTAAATCAGGCTTGATCTGGCACGCTCATACCAGTACAACTAAAAGTGGAAACTGGGTTGAAGGAAGGCCTATTTGACCAATTAAAATGATTTATTTTTAATTTATTTAAAAAAAAAAAAAAACTATTTGAGGAATAAAACTGAAAAGCTTACAGGATCAGGTGGTCTCCCATCCATGCACTACCCAGGGTGATGCCTGCTTAGCTTTTTAAATCAGGCTTGATCTGGCACTCTCATACCAGTACAACTAGAAGTGGAAACTGGGTTGAAGGAAGGCCTATTTGAACAATTAAAATAATTTATTTTTAATTTATTTAAAAATAAAAAAAAACTATATGAGGAATAAAACTGAAAAGCTTACAGGATCAGGTGGTCTCCCATCCAAGCACTACCCAGGGTGAAGCCTGCTTAGCTTTCTAAATCAGGCTTGATCTGGCACTCTCATACCAGTACAACTAGAAGTGGAAACTGGGTTGAAGGAAGGCCTATTTGAACAATTAAAATGATTTATTTTTAATTTATTTAAAAATAAAAAAAAACTATATGAGGAATAAAACTGAAAAGCTTACAGGATCAGGTGGTCTCCCATCCAAGCACTACCCAGGGTGAAGCCTGCTTAGCTTTCTAAATCAGGCTTGATCTGGCACTCTCATACCAGTACAACTAGAAGTGGAAACTGGGTTGAAGGAAGGCCTATTTGACCAATTAAAATGATTTATTTTTAATTTATTTAAAAATAAAAAAAAAAACTATATGAGGAATAAAACTGAAAAGCTTACAGGATCAGGTTGTCTCCCATCCAAGTACTACCCAGGGTGAAGCCTGCTTAGCTTTCTAAATCAGGCTTGATCTGGCACTCTCATACCAGTACAACTAGAAGTGGAAACTGGGTTGAAGGAAGTCCTATTTGACCAATTAAAATGATTTATTTTTAATTTATTTAAAAAAAAAAAAAGAAGAAAAAAAAATACATATATGAGGAATAAAACTGAAAAGCTTACAGGATCAGGTGGTCTCCCATCCAAGCACTACCCAGGGTGAAGCCTGCTTAGCTTTCTAAATCAGGCTTGATCTGGCACGCTCATACCAGTACAACTAAAAGTGGAAACTGGGTTGAAGGAAGGCCTATTTGACCAATTAAAATGATTTATTTTTAATTTATTTAAAAAAAAAAAAAACTATTTGAGGAATAAAACTGAAAAGCTTACAGGATCAGGTGGTCTCCCATCCAAGCACTACCCAGGGTGAAGCCTGCTTAGCTTTCTAAATCAGGCTTGATCTGGCACTCTCATACCAGTACAACCAGAAGTGGAAACTGGGTTGAAGGAAGGCCTATTTGACCAAATAAAATGATTTATTTTTTTAATTCATTAAAAAAATAAAAAAAACTATTTGAGGAATAAAACTGAAAAGCTTACAGGATCAGGTGGTTCCCCATCCAAGCACTACCCAGGGTGAAGCCTGCTTAGCTTTCTAAATCAGGCTTGATCTGGCACGCTCATACCAGTACAACTAAAAGTGGAAACTGGGTTGAAGGAAGGCCTATTTGACCAATTAAAATGATTTATTTTTAATTTATTTAAAAAAAAAAAAAAAAGAAAAAAAATATATATATATGAGGAATAAAACTGAAAAGCTTACAGGATCAGGTGGTCTCCCATCCAAGCACTACCCAGGGTGAAGCCTGCTTAGCTTTCTAAATTAGGCTTGATCTGGCACTCTCATACCAGTACAACTAGAAGTGGAAACTGGGTTGAAGGAAGGCCTATTTGACCAATTAAAATGATTCATTTTTAATTTATTTAAAAAAAAAAAAAAGAAAAAAAATATATATATATGAGGAATAAAACTGAAAAGCTTACAGGATCAGGTGGTCTCCCATCCAAGCACTACCCAGGGTGAAGCTTGCTTAGCTTTCTAAATCAGGCTTGATCTGGAACTCTCATACCAGTACAACTAGAAGTGGAAACTGGGTTGAAGGAAGTCCTATTTGACCAATTAAAATGATTTATTTTTAATTTATTTAAAAAAAAAAAAAAAAGAAAAAAAAAATATATATATGAGGAATAAAACTGAAAAGCTTACAGGATCAGGTGGTCTCCCATCCAAGCACTACCCAGGGTGAAGCCTGCTTAGCTTTCTAAATCAGGCTTGATCTGGCACTCTCATACCAGTACAACTAGAAGTGGAAACTGGGTTGAAGGAAGGCCTATTTGACCAATTAAAATGATTTATTTTTAATTTATTTAAAAAAAAAAAAAAAAAAGAAGAAAATATATATATGAGGAATAAAAATGAAAAGCTTACAGGATCAGGTGGTCTCCCATCCAAGCACTACCCAGGGTGAAGCCTGCTTAGCTTTCTAAATCAGGCTTGATCTGGCACTCTCATACCAGTACAACTAGAAGTGGAAACTGGGTTGAAGGAAGGCCTATTTGAACAATTAAAATGATTTATTTTTAATTTATTTAAAAATAAAAAAAAACTATATGAGGAATAAAACTGAAAAGCTTACAGGATCAGGTGGTCTCCCATCCAAGCACTACCCAGGGTGAAGCCTGCTTAGCTTTCTAAATCAGGCTTGATCTGGCACTCTCATACCAGTACAACTAGAAGTGGAAACTGGGTTGAAGGAAGGCCTATTTGACCAATTAAAATGATTTATTTTTAATTTATTTAAAAATAAAAAAAAAAAACTATATGAGGAATAAAACTGAAAAGCTTACAGGATCAGGTTGTCTCCCATCCAAGTACTACCCAGGGTGAAGCCTGCTTAGCTTTCTAAATCAGGCTTGATCTGGCACTCTCATACCAGTACAACTAGAAGTGGAAACTGGGTTGAAGGAAGTCCTATTTGACCAATTAAAATGATTTATTTTTAATTTATTTAAAAAAAAAAAAAGAAGAAAAAAAAATACATATATGAGGAATAAAACTGAAAAGCTTACAGGATCAGGTGGTCTCCCATCCAAGCACTACCCAGGGTGAAGCCTGCTTAGCTTTCTAAATCAGGCTTGATCTGGCACACTCATACCAGTACAACTAAAAGTGGAAACTGGGTTGAAGGAAGGCCTATTTGACCAATTAAAATGATTTATTTTTAATTTATTTAAAAAAAAAAAAAACTATTTGAGGAATAAAACTGAAAAGCTTACAGGATCAGGTGGTCTCCCATCCAAGCACTACCCAGGGTGAAGCCTGCTTAGCTTTCTAAATCAGGCTTGATCTGGCACTCTCATACCAGTACAACTAGAAGTGGAAACTGGGTTGAAGGAAGTCCTATTTGACCAATTAAAATGATTTATTTTTAATTTATTTAAAAAAAAAAAAAAAAGAAAAAAAAAATATATATATGAGGAATAAAACTGAAAAGCTTACAGGATCAGGTGGTCTCCCATCCAAGCACTACCCAGGGTGAAGCCTGCTTAGCTTTCTAAATCAGGCTTGATCTGGCACGCTCATACCAGTACAACTAGAAGTGGAAACTGGGTTGAAGGAAGGCCTATTTGACCAATTAAAATGATTTATTTTTAATTGAAAAAAAAAAAACTATTTGAGGAATAAAACTGAAAAGCTTACAGGATCAGGTGGTCTCCCATCCAAGCACTACCCAGGGTGAAGCCTGCTTAGCTTTCTAAATCAGGTTTGATCTGGCTCTCTCATACCAGCACAACTAGAAGTGGAAACTGGGTTGAAGGAAGGCCTATTTGACCAATTAAAATGATTTATTTTTAATTTATTTAAAAAAAAAAAAAAAAAAAAAAAAAAATTTATGTGAGGAATAAAACTGAAAAGCTTACAGGATCAGGTGGTCTCCCATCCAAGCACTACCCAGGGTGAAGCCTGCTTAGCTTTCTAAATAAGGCTTGATCTGGCACTCTCATACCAGTACAACCAGAAGTGGAAACTGGGTTGAAGGAAGGCCTATTTGACCAATTAAAATGATTTATTTTTTAATTCATTAAAAAAAAAAAAAAACTATTTGAGGAATAAAACTGAAAAGCTTACAGGATCAGGTGGTCTCCCATCCAAGCACTACCCAGGGTGAAGCCTGCTTAGCTTTCTAAATCAGGCTTGATCTGGCACGCTCATACCAGTACAACTAGAAGTGGAAACTGGGTTGAAGGAAGGCCTATTTGACCAATTAAAATGATTTATTTTTAATTTATTTAAAAAAAAAAAAACTATTTGAGGAATAAAACTGAAAAGCTTACAGGATCAGGTCGTCTCCCATCCATGCACTACCCAGGGTGATGCCTGCTTAGCTTTTTAAATCAGGCTTGATCTGGCACTCTCATACCAGTACAACTAGAAGTGGAAACTGGGTTGAAGGAAGGCCTATTTGACCAATTAAAATGATTTATTTTTAATTTAAAAATAAAAAAAAAAACTATTTGAGGAATAAAACTGAAAAGCTTACAGGATCAGGTGGTCTCCCATCCAAGCACTACCCAGGGTGAAGCCTGCTTAGCTTTCTAAATCAGGCTTGATCTGGCTCTCTCATACCAGTACAACTAGAAGTGGAAACTGGGTTGAAGGAAGGCCTATTTGACCAATTAAAATGATTTATTTCTTAATTTATTTAAAAAAAAAAAAAACTATTTGAGGAATAAAACTGAAAAGCTTACAGGATCAGGTGGTCTCCCATGCAAGCACTACCCAGGGTGAAGCCTGCTTAGCTTTCTGAATCAGGCTTGATCTGGCACTCTCATACCAGTACAACTAGAAGTGGAAACTGGGTTGAAGGAAGGCCTATTTGAACAATTAAAATGATTTATTTTTAATTTATTTAAAAATAAAAAAAAACTATATGAGGAATAAAACTGAAAAGCTTACAGGATCAGGTGGTCTCCCATCCAAGCACTACCCAGGGTGAAGCCTGCTTAGCTTTCTAAATCAGGCTTGATCTGGCACTCTCATACCAGTACAACTAGAAGTGGAAACTGGGTTGAAGGAAGTCCTATTTGACCAATTAAAATGATTTATTTTTAATTTATTTTAAAAAAAAAAAAGAAGAAAAAAAAATACATATATGAGGAATAAAACTGAAAAGCTTACAGGATCAGGTGGTCTCCCATCCAAGCACTACCCAGGGTGAAGCCTGCTTAGCTTTCTAAATCAGGCTTGATCTGGCTCTCTCATACCAGCACAACTAGAAGTGGAAACTGGGTTGAAGGAAGGCCTATTTGACCAATTAAAATGATTTATTTTTAATTGAAAAAAAAAAACTATTTGAGGAATAAAACTGAAAAGCTTACAGGATCAGGTGGTCTCCCATCCAAGCACTACCCAGGGTGAAGCCTGCTTAGCTTTCTAAATCAGGCTTGATCTGGCTCTCTCATACCAGCACAACTAGAAGTGGGAACTGGGTTGAAGGAAGGCCTATTTGACCAATTAAAATGATTTATTTTTAATTTATTTAAAAAAAAAAAAAAACTATTTGAGGAATAAAACTGAAAAGCTTACAGAATCAGGTGGTCTCCCATCCAAGCACTACCCAGGGTGAAGCCTGCTTAGCTTTCTAAATCAGGCTTGATCTGGCTCTCTCATACCAGCACAACTAGAAATGGAAACTGGGTTGAAGGAAGGCCTATTTGACCAATTAAAATGATTCATTTTTAATTGAAAAAAAAAAAACTATTTGAGGAATAAAACTGAAAAGCTTACAGGATCAGGTGGTCTCCCATCCAAGCACTACCCAGGGTGAAGCCTGCTTAGCTTTCTAAATCAGGCTTGATCTGGCTCTCTCATACCAGCACAACTAGAAGTGGAAACTGGGTTGAAGGAAGGCCTATTTGACCAATTAAAATGATTTATTTTTAATTGAAAAAAAAATATATATATGAGGAATAAAACTGAAAAGCTTACAGGATCAGGTGGTCTCCCATCCATGCACTACCCAGAGTGATGCCTGCTTAGCTTTTTAAATCAGGCTTGATCTGGCACTCTCATACCAGTACAACTAGAAGTGGAAACTGGGCTGAAGGAAGGCCTATTTGACCAATTAAAATGATTTATTTTTAATTGAAAAAAAAAAAACTATATGAAGAATAAAATTGAAAAGCTTACAGGATCAGGTGGTCTCCCATCCATGCACTACCCAGGGAGATGCCTGCTTAGCTTTTTAAATCAGGCTTGATCTGGCACTCTCACACCAGTACAACTAGAAGTGGAAACTGGGTTGAAGGAAGGCCTATTTGACCAATTAAAATGATTTATTTTTAATTTATTTAAAAAAAAAAAAAAAAGAAAAAAAATATATATATGAGGAATAAAACTGAAAAGCTTACAGGATCAGGTGGTCTCCCATCCAAGCACTACCCAGGGTGAAGCCTGCTTAGCTTTCTAAATCAGGCTTGATCTGGCACGCTCATACCAGTACAACTAAAAGTGGAAACTGGGTTGAAGGAAGGCCTATTTGACCAATTAAAATGATTTATTTTTAATTTATTTAAAAAAAAAAAAAAACTATTTGAGGAATAAAACTAAAAAGCTTACAGGATCAGGTGGTCTCCCATCCAAGCACTACCCAGGGTGAAGCCTGCTTAGCTTTCTAAATCAGGCTTGATCTGGCACTCTCATACCAGTACAACTAGAAGTGGAAACTGGGTTGAAGGAAGGCCTATTTGACCAATTAAAATTATTTATTTTTAATTTATTTAAAAAAAAAAAGAAAAACTATATGAGGAATAAAACTGAAAAGCTTACAGGATCAGGTGGTCTCCAATCCAAGCACTACCCAGGGTGAAGCCTGCTTAGCTTTCTAAATCAGGCTTGATCTGGCAATCTCATACCAGTACAACTAGAAGTGGAAACTGGGTTGAAGGAAGGCCTATTTGACCAATTAAAATGATTTATTTCTTAATTTATTTAAAAAAAAAAAAAAACTATATGAGGAATAAAACTGAAAAGCTTACAGGATCAGGTGGTCTCCCATCCAAGCACTACCCAGGGTGAAGCCTGCTTAGCTTTCTAAATCAGGCTTGATCTGGCTCTCTCATACCAGTACAACTAGAAGTGGAAACTGGGTTGAAGGAAGGCCTATTTGACCAATTAAAATGATTTATTTCTTAATTTATTTAAAAAAAAAAAAAACTATTTGAGGAATAAAACTGAAAAGCTTACAGGATCAGGTGGTCTCCCATGCAAGCACTACCCAGGGTGAAGCCTGCTTAGCTTTCTGAATCAGGCTTGATCTGGCACTCTCATACCAGTACAACTAGAAGTGGAAACTGGGTTGAAGGAAGGCCTATTTGAACAATTAAAATGATTTATTTTTAATTTATTTAAAAATAAAAAAAAACTATATGAGGAATAAAACTGAAAAGCTTACAGGATCAGGTGGTCTCCCATCCAAGCACTACCGAGGGTGAAGCCTGCTTAGCTTTCTAAATCAGGCTTGATCTGGCACTCTCATACCAGTACAACTAGAAGTGGAAACTGGGTTGAAGGAAGTCCTATTTGACCAATTAAAATGATTTATTTTTAATTTATTTAAAAAAAAAAAAAGAAGAAAAAAAAATACATATATGAGGAATAAAACTGAAAAGCTTACAGGATCAGGTGGTCTCCCATCCAAGCACTACCCAGGGTGAAGCCTGCTTAGCTTTCTAAATCAGGCTTGATCTGGCTCTCTCATACCAGCACAACTAGAAGTGGGAACTGGGTTGAAGGAAGGCCTATTTGACCAATTAAAATGATTTATTTTTAATTTATTTAAAAAAAAAAAAAAAACTATTTGAGGAATAAAACTGAAAAGCTTACAGAATCAGGTGGTCTCCCATCCAAGCACTACCCAGGGTGAAGCCTGCTTAGCTTTCTAAATCAGGCTTGATCTGGCTCTCTCATACCAGCACAACTAGAAATGGAAACTGGGTTGAAGGAAGGCCTATTTGACCAATTAAAATGATTCATTTTTAATTGAAAAAAAAAAAAACTATTTGAGGAATAAAACTGAAAAGCTTACAGGATCAGGTGGTCTCCCATCCAAGCACTACCCAGGGTGAAGCCTGCTTAGCTTTCTAAATCAGGCTTGATCTGGCTCTCTCATACCAGCACAACTAGAAGTGGAAACTGGGTTGAAGGAAGGCCTATTTGACCAATTAAAATGATTTATTTTTAATTGAAAAAAAAATATATATATGAGGAATAAAACTGAAAAGCTTACAGGATCAGGTGGTCTCCCATCCATGCACTACCCAGAGTGATGCCTGCTTAGCTTTTTAAATCAGGCTTGATCTGGCACTCTCATACCAGTACAACTAGAAGTGGAAACTGGGCTGAAGGAAGGCCTATTTGACCAATTAAAATGATTTATTTTTAATTGAAAAAAAAAAACTATATGAAGAATAAAACTGAAAAGCTTACAGGATCAGGTGGTCTCCCATCCATGCACTACCCAGGGAGATGCCTGCTTAGCTTTTTAAATCAGGCTTGATCTGGCACTCTCATACCAGTACAACTAGAAGTGGAAACTGGGTTGAAGGAAGGCCTATTTGACCAATTAAAATGATTTATTTTTAATTTATTTAAAAAAAAAAAAAAAGAAAAAAAATATATATATGAGGAATAAAACTGAAAAGCTTACAGGATCAGGTGGTCTCCCATCCAAGCACTACCCAGGGTGAAGCCTGCTTAGCTTTCTAAATCAGGCTTGATCTGGCACGCTCATACCAGTACAACTAAAAGTGGAAACTGGGTTGAAGGAAGGCCTATTTGACCAATTAAAATGATTTATTTTTAATTTATTTAAAAAAAAAAAAAAACTATTTGAGGAATAAAACTAAAAAGCTTACAGGATCAGGTGGTCTCCCATCCAAGCACTACCCAGGGTGAAGCCTGCTTAGCTTTCTAAATCAGGCTTGATCTGGCACTCTCATACCAGTACAACTAGAAGTGGAAACTGGGTTGAAGGAAGGCCTATTTGACCAATTAAAATGATTTATTTTTAATTTATTTAAAAAAAAAAAGAAAAACTATATGAGGAATAAAACTGAAAAGCTTACAGGATCAGGTGGTCTCCCATCCAAGCACTACCCAGGGTGAAGCCTGCTTAGCTTTCTAAATCAGGCTTGATCTGGCTCTCTCATACCAGTAAAACTAGAAGTGGAAACTGGGTTGAAGGAAGGCCTATTTGACCAATTAAAATGATTTATTTCTTAATTTATTTAAAAAAAAAAAAACTATTTGAGGAATAAAACTGAAAAGCTTACAGAATCAGGTGGTCTCCCATCCAAGCACTACCCAGGGTGAAGCCTGCTTAGCTTTCTAAATCAGGCTTGATCTGGCTCTCTCATACCAGCACAACTAGAAATGGAAACTGGGTTGAAGGAAGGCCTATTTGACCAATTAAAATGATTCATTTTTAATTGAAAAAAAAAAAACTATTTGAGGAATAAAACTGAAAAGCTTACAGGATCAGGTGGTCTCCCATCCAAGCACTACCCAGGGTGAAGCCTGCTTAGCTTTCTAAATCAGGCTTGATCTGGCTCTCTCATACCAGCACAACTAGAAGTGGAAACTGGGTTGAAGGAAGGCCTATTTGACCAATTAAAATGATTTATTTTTAATTGAAAAAAAAAAAATATATGAGGAATAAAACTGAAAAGCTTACAGGATCAGGTGGTCTCCCATCCATGCACTACCCAGAGTGATGCCTGCTTAGCTTTTTAAATCAGGCTTGATCTGGCACTCTCATACCAGTACAACTAGAAGTGGAAACTGGGCTGAAGGAAGGCCTATTTGACCAATTAAAATGATTTATTTTTAATTGAAAAAAAAAAAAAAAAAAAGAAAAAAAATATATATATGAGGAATAAAACTGAAAAGCTTACAGGATCAGGTGGTCTCCCATCCAAGCACTACCCAGGGTGAAGCCTGCTTAGCTTTCTAAATCAGGCTTGATCTGGCACGCTCATACCAGTACAACTAAAAGTGGAAACTGGGTTGAAGGAAGGCCTATTTGACCAATTAAAATGATTTATTTTTAATTTATTTAAAAAAAAAAAAAAACTATTTGAGGAATAAAACTAAAAAGCTTACAGGATCAGGTGGTCTCCCATCCAAGCACTACCCAGGGTGAAGCCTGCTTAGCTTTCTAAATCAGGCTTGATCTGGCTCTCTCATACCAGTACAACTAGAAGTGGAAACTGGGTTGAAGGAAGGCCTATTTGACCAATTAAAATGATTTATTTCTTAATTTATTTAAAAAAAAAAAAAACTATTTGAGGAATAAAACTGAAAAGCTTACAGGATCAGGTGGTCTCCAATCCAAGCACTACCCAGGGTGAAGCCTGCTTAGCTTTCTAAATCAGGCTTGATCTGGCACTCTCATACCAGTACAACTAGAAGTGGAAACTGGGTTGAAGGAAGGCCTATTTGAACAATTAAAATGATTTATTTTTAATTTATTTAAAAAAAAAAAAAAAACTATATGAGGAATAAAACTGAAAAGCTTACAGGATCAGGTGGTCTCCCATCCAAGCACTACCCAGGGTGAAGCCTGCTTAGCTTTCTAAATCAGGCTTGATCTGGCACTCTCATACCAGTACAACTAGAAGTGGAAACTGGGTTGAAGGAAGGCCTATTTGACCAATTAAAATGATTTATTTTTAATTGAAAAAAAAACTATATGAGGAATAAAACTGAAACGCTTACAGGATCAGGTGGTCTCCCATCCAAGCACTACCCAGGGTGAAGCCTGCTTAGCTTTCTAAATCAGGCTTGATCTGGCTCTCTCATACCAGCACAACTAGAAATGGAAACTGGGTTGAAGGAAGGCCTATTTGACCAATTAAAATGATTTATTTTTAATTGAAAAAAAAAACTATTTGAGGAATAAAACTGAAAAACTTACAGAATCAGGTGGTCTCCCATCCAAGCACTACCCAGGGTGAAGCCTGCTTAGCTTTCTAAATCAGGCTTGATCTGGCTCTCTCATACCAGCACAACTAGAAATGGAAACTGGGTTGAAGGAAGGCCTATTTGACCAATTAAAATGATTTATTTTTAATTGAAAAAAAAAAAACTATTTGAGGAATAAAACTGAAAAGCTTACAGGATCAGGTGGTCTCCCATCCAAGCACTACCCAGGGTGAAGCCTGCTTAGCTTTCTAAATCAGGCTTGATCTGGCTCTCTCATACCAGCACAACTAGAAGTGGAAACTGGGTTGAAGGAAGGCCTATTTGACCAATTAAAATGATTTATTTTTAATTGAAAAAAAAAAAACTATATGAGGAATAAAACTGAAAAGATTACAGGATCAGGTGGTCTCCCATCCATGCACTACCCAGAGTGATGCCTGCTTAGCTTTTTAAATCAGGCTTGATCTGGCACTCTCATACCAGTACAACTAGAAGTGGAAACTGGGTTGAAGGAAGGCCTATTTGACCAATTAAAATGATTTATTTTTAATTGAAAAAAAAAAAACTATATGAAGAATAAAACTGAAAAGCTTACAGGATCAGGTGGTCTCCCATCCATGCACTACCCAGGGTGATGCCTGTTTAGCTTTTTAAATCAGGCTTGATCTGGCACTCTCATACCAGTACAACTAGAAGTGGAAACTGGGTTGAAGGAAGGCCTATTTGACCAATTAAAATGATTTATTTTTAATTTATTTAAAAAAAAAGAAGAAAAAAAAAAACTATATGAGGAATAAAACTGAAAAGCTTACAGGATCAGGTGGTCTCCCATCCATGCACTACCCAGGGTGATGCCTGCTTAGCTTTTTAAATCAGGCTTGATCTGGCACTCTCATACCAGTACAACTAGAAGTGGAAACTGGGTTGAAGGAAGGCCTATTTGACCAATTAAAATGATTTATTTTTAATTTATTTAAAAAAAAAGAAGAAAAAAAAAAACTATATGAGGAATAAAACTGAAAAGCTTACAGGATCAGGTGGTCTCCCATCCAAGCACTACCCAGGGTAAAGCCTGCTTAGCTTTTTAAATCAGGCTTGATCTGGCACTCTCATACCAGTACAACTAGAAGTGGAAACTGGGTTGAAGGAAGGCCTATTTGACCAATTAAAATGATTTATTTTTAATTTAAAAATAAAAAAAAAAACTATTTGAGGAATAAAACTGAAAAGCTTACAGGATCAGGTGGTCTCCCATCCAAGCACTACCCAGGGTGAAGCCTGCTTAGCTTTCTGAATCAGGCTTGATCTGGCTCTCTCATACCAGCACAACTAGAAGTGGAAACTGGGTTGAAGGAAGGCCTATTTGACCAATTAAAATGATTTATTTTTAATTGAAAAAAAAAAACTATATGAGGAATAAAACTGAAAAGCTTACAGGATCAGGTGGTCTCCCATCCATGCACTACCCAGAGTGATGCCTGCTTAGCTTTTTAAATCAGTCTTGATCTGGCACTCTCATACCAGTACAACTAGAAGTGGAAACTGGGTTGAAGGAAGGCCTATTTGACCAATTAAAATGATTTATTTTTAATTGAAAAAAAAAAAACTATATGAAGAATAAAACTGAAAAGCTTACAGGATCAGGTGGTCTCCCATCCATGCACTACCCAGGGTGATGCCTGCTTAGCTTTTTAAATCAGGCTTGATCTGGCTCTCTCATACCAGTACAACTAGAAGTGGAAACTGGGTTGAAGGAAGGCCTATTTGACCAAATAAAATGATTTATTTTTAATTTATTTAAAAAAAAAAAAAAAAAGAAAAAAAATATATATATGAGGAATAAAACTGAAAAGCTTACAGGATCAGGTGGTCTCCCATCCAAGCACTACCCAGGGTGAAGCCTGCTTAGCTTTCTAAATCAGGCTTGATCTGGCACGCTCATACCAGTACAACTAAAAGTGGAAACTGGGTTGTAGGAAGGCCTATTTGACCAATTAAAATGATTTATTTTTAATTTATTAAAAAAAAAAAAAAACTATTTGAGGAATAAAACTGAAAAGCTTACAGGATCAGGTGGTCTCCAATCCAAGCACTACCCAGGGTGAAGCCTGCTTAGCTTTCTAAATCAGGCTTGATCTGGCACTCTCATACCAGTACAACTAGAAGTGGAAACTGGGTTGAAGGAAGGCCTATTTGACCAATTAAAATGATTTATTTTTAATTTATTTAAAAAAAAAAAGAAAAACTATATGAGGAATAAAACTGAAAAGCTTACAGGATCAGGTGGTCTCCCATCCAAGCACTACCCAGGGTGAAGCCTGCTTAGCTTTCTAAATCAGGCTTGATCTGGCTCTCTCATACCAGTACAACTAGAAGTGGAAACTGGGTTGAAGGAAGGCCTATTTGACCAATTAAAATGATTTATTTCTTAATTTATTTAAAAAAAAAAAAACTATTTGAGGAATAAAACTGAAAAGCTTACAGGATCAGGTGGTCTCCCATCCAAGCACTACCCAGGGTGAAGCCTGCTTAGCTTTCTAAATCAGGCTTGATCTGGCACTCTCATACCAGTACAACTAGAAGTGGAAACTGGGTTGAAGGAAGGCCTATTTGAACAATTAAAATGATTTATTTTTAATTTATTTAAAAAAAAAAAAAAACTATATGAGGAATAAAACTGAAAAGCTTACAGGATCAGGTGGTCTCCCATCCAAGCACTACCCAGGGTGAAGCCTGCTTAGCTTTCTAAATCAGGCTTGATCTGGCACTCTCATACCAGTACAACTAGAAGTGGAAACTGGGTTGAAGGAAGTCCTATTTGACCAATTAAAATGATTTATTTTTAATTTATTTAAAAAAAAAAAAAAAGAAGAAAAAAAAATACATATATGAGGAATAAAACTGAAAAGCTTACAGGATCAGGTGGTCTCCCATCCAAGCACTACCCAGGGTGAAGCCTGCTTAGCTTTCTAAATCAGGCTTGATCTGGCTCTCTCATACCAGCACAACTAGAAGTGGAAACTCGGTTGAAGGAAGGCCTATTTGACCAATTAAAATGATTTATTTTTAATTTAAAAGAAAAAAACTATTTGAGGAATAAAACTGAAAAGCTTACAGGATCAGGTGGTCTCCCATCCAAGCACTACCCAGGGTGAAGCCTGCTTAGCTTTCTAAATCAGGCTTGATCTGGCTCTCTCATACCAGCACAACTAGAAATGGAAACTGGGTTGAAGGAAGGCCTATTTGACCAATTAAAATTATTTATTTTTAATTGAAAAAAAAAAAACTATTTGAGGAATAAAACTGAAAAGCTTACAGAATCAGGTGGTCTCCCATCCAAGCACTACCCAGGGTGAAGCCTGCTTAGCTTTCTAAATCAGGCTTGATCTGGCTCTCTCATACCAGCACAACTAGAAATGGAAACTGGGTTGAAGGAAGGCCTATTTGACCAATTAAAATGATTTATTTTTAATTGAAAAAAAAAAAACTATTTGAGGAATAAAACTGAAAAGCTTACAGGATCAGGTGGTCTCCCATCCAAGCACTACCCAGGGTGAAGCCTGCTTAGCTTTCTAAATCAGGCTTGATCTGGCTCTCTCATACCAGCACAACTAGAAGTGGAAACTGGGTTGAAGGAAGGCCTATTTGACCAATTAAAATGATTTATTTTTAATTGAAAAAAAAAAAAACTATATGAGGAATAAAACTGAAAAGCTTACAGGATCAGGTGGTCTCCCATCCATGCACTACCCAGAGTGATGCCTGCTTAGCTTTTTAAATCAGGCTTGATCTGGCACTCTCATACCAGTACAACTAGAAGTGGAAACTGGGTTGAAGGAAGGCCTATTTGACCAATTAAAATGATTTATTTTTAATTGAAAAAAAAAAAACTATATGAAGAATAAAACTGAAAAGCTTACAGGATCAGGTGGTCTCCCATCCATGCACTACCCAGGGTGATGCCTGCTTAGCTTTTTAAATCAGGCTTGATCTGGCACTCTCATACCAGTACAACTAGAAGTGGAAACTGGGTTGAAGGAAGGCCTATTTGACCAATTAAAATGATTTATTTTTAATTTATTTAAAAAAAAAAAACTATTTGAGGAATAAAACTGAAAAGCTTACAGGATTAGGTGGTCTCCCATCCAAGCACTACCCAGGGTGAAGCCTGCTTAGCTTTCTGAATCAGGCTTGATCTGGCTCTCTCATACCAGCACAACTAGAAGTGGAAACTGGGTTGAAGGAAGGCCTATTTGACCAATTAAAATGATTTATTTTTAATTGAAAAAAAAAAAACTATATGAAGAATAAAACTGAAAAGCTTACAGGATCAGGTGGTCTCCCATCCATGCACTACCCAGGGTGATGCCTGCTTAGCTTTTTAAATCAGGCTTGATCTGGCACTCTCATACCAGTACAACTAGAAGTGGAAACTGGGTTGAAGGAAGGCCTATTTGACCAATTAAAATGATTTATTTTTAATTTATTTAAAAAAAAAAAAGAAAAAAAAAAACTATATGAGGAATAAAACTGAAAAGCTTACAGGATCAGGTGGTCTCCCATCCAAGCACTACCCAGGGTAAAGCCTGCTTAGCTTTTTAAATCAGGCTTGATCTGGCACTCTCATACCAGTACAACTAGAAGTGGAAACTGGGTTGAAGGAAGGCCTATTTGACCAATTAAAATGATTTATTTTTAATTTAAAAATAAAAAAAAAAAACTATTTGAGGAATAAAACTGAAAAGCTTACAGGATCAGGTGGTCTCCCATCCAAGCACTACCCAGGGTGAAGCCTGCTTAGCTTTCTAAATTAGGCTTGATCTGGCTCTCTCATACCAGTACAACGAGAAGTGGAAACTGAGTTGAAGGAAGGCCTATTTGACCAATTAAAATGATTTATTTCTTAATTTATTAAAAAAAAAAAAAAACTATTTGAGGAATAAAACTGAAAAGCTTACAGGATCAGGTGGTCTCCCATCCAAGCACTACCCAGGGTGAAGCCTGCTTAGCTTTCTAAATCAGGCTTGATCTGGCTCTCTCATACCAGTACAACTAGAAGTGGAAACTGGGTTGAAGGAAGGCCTATTTGACCAATTAAAAAAATCCCAGAACCACACGGAGGGACCGAGTGAATGACCTGCAAAGAGCTGGGACCAAAGTAACAAAGACTACCATTGGTAACGCACTGCGCCACAAGAGACTCAAATCCTGCAGTGCCAGACGTGTCCCCCTGCTTAAGCCACTACATGTCCAGGCCCGTATAAAGTTTGCTAAAGAGCATTTGAATGATCCAGAAGAGGATTGGGGTAATGTCATATGGTCAGATAAAACCAAAATAGATATTTTTGGTAAAAACTCAACTTGTCGTATTTAAAGGAGAAAGAACACCATACTTACTGTGAAGCATGGGAGTGGAAACAACATGCTTTGGGGCTGTTTTTCTTCAAAGGGACCAGGACGACTGATCCGTGTAAAGGAAAGAATAAATGGGCACATGTATCGTGAGATCTTCCATCATCAAGGGCATTGAAGATGAAACGTGGCTGGGTCTTTCAGCATGACAGTGATCCCAAACACCCCGCCTCGGCAATGAAGGAGTGTAAGAAGCATTTTAAGGTCCTGGAGTGGCCTAGCCAGTCTCCAGATCTCAAAACCATAGAAAATCTTTGGAGGCAGTTGAAAGTCCATGTTGCCCAGCGACAGCCCAAAACATCACTGCTCTAGAGGAGATCTGCATGGAGAAACGAGCCACCAGCAACAGTGTGTGAAAAGCTTGTTTAAGACTTACAGAAAATGTTTGACTTCTGTCATTGCCAACAAAGGGTATATAAAAATGTTTTGAAATGAAATTTTGTTATTTACCAAAAAAATGTTATTGACCAAAAAAAAAAAAAAATACACCATAATTTGCAAATAATTTTTTTAAAAAGCCTATAATGTGATTTTTTTCCTTATTTTGTCTCTCATAGTTGAGGTATACCTATGATTAAAATTATAGGCCTCTCTCATCTCTTTAAGTGGAAGAACTTGCACAATTGGTGGCTGACTAAATACTTTTTTGCCAATTGTTTTTCAGTACACATGTGTCTCTTCTTTTTGGACAATCTTGGAAAATATGGCAGCATCAGTTTCCAACCAAGTATACTAGTTGGTTCTTTCCTTAAATCAATGGAGAATGCTGTCCAATGTGCAAAAAAGTATTTAGTTAGCCACCAATTGTGCACTCCTGGTATGTTAAATTACTTTATTTACTTTATTATTTATTGAAACTCATAACTCATAAGTAATTACACCTTAGTCAAATGTCTTTGACTAAGGTGTAATTACAGTAAAATACACTAACGTTTTTCAAATAATGTTTAAATAATGAACATTTACAGTTAGGGGAAATATTCCTTTAGATAACTGATTTTATTATATTGTACTTCTAGCACTTCTGGCACTTCACATGTACATGTATAGTAGAGCTAAAGAAGCGTGATAATACATCCCACATGACTGTAATCTCCCAAAATAAAATCTTTTTTTAATATATATGTAAAAATATGGAAGCAAATTAGCATTATAATTATATAAAAGCTTGGAAATTCAAGGGCAAATTCAATACAGGACGGAATCCGGTCGTCAGTCACGTGACCCAGGGAAATGGCCGTCCTCGATACAGGCTCCCAGTGAGTCTAGCTAGAACACAAAAACACCTACAGGAGAAAGTGCTTCACCGTGATGGCGGAGGACAGCGGCCCGGTAAGTGCACCTGCAGTGTGTTACACTAATTATATTAGTGTCCGATATCTTTGTCATTTTACTGTGATAAAGGAATTTATTCAGAGTTTAGTTAAAGTTGGGCTAGTTAGCATGAGACCCAGACTGTGATGTTTGTTACACACACATAAAGGAGAGAGAGAGATACACAGTGGTGGCCAAAAATATTAAGACAGAACATGCCATGTATTAGTTCTCTCTTTGCACAGAATAGGTGACATCATCAGTTATTTCAGGTCTGGCTGAAGAGTTGTGTTAATTAAAATCAGCTGCTTTAGTTAATTGATGGAACAAATAAATGGAAGGACTTCTGAAGCATTGGTGTGCACCTCTGTACAAAGTGCCTAAAAACTCAGGATTTCTCAAGTGAATTGTGAACGAACCTTTGTAGTAAAAATCGTGTACATGATGTTCAAGTTCCTACAGATTCTGCAAAATCTTCCCTACCTTTTAATTACTGGTAAAGTAATTGCAAAAGCAGGTGAGAAAGGTCACAAATGTAGTTTGGCAAAAATGGAGAATCTTCCACTAAAATACCTGATGATGATCCTTCAAATACAGTCACCTAAAGGATTATTGGAAACACCTGTTCAATTTCCCATTAATGGAATTATCTAATCAACCGTTCACATGGCAGTTGCTTCAGTGCACTTAGGGGTGTGGTCCTGGCCAAGACAATCTCCTGAACTCCAAACTGAATGTCAGAATGGGAAAGAAAGGTGATTTAAGCAATTTTGAGCGTGGCATGGTTGTTGGTGCCAGACGGGCCGGTCTGAGTATTTCACAATCTGCTCAGTTACTGGGATTTTCACACACTACCATTTCTAGGGTTTACAAAGAATGGTGTGAAAAGGTCAGAGGAGAATGGGCTGACTGATTCAAGCTAATAGAAGAGTAACTTTGACTGTAATAACCACTCGTTACAACCGAGGTATGCAGCAAAGCATTTGTGAAGCCACAACACGCACAACCTTGAGGCAGGTGGGCTACAACAGCAGAACATCCCACCGGGTACAGGAAAAAGAGGCTACAATTTGTGCACAATTTGCACGAGCTCACTTAACTGGAAAAATGTTGCCTGGTCTGATGAGTCTTGATTTCTGTTGAGACATTCAAATGGTAGAGTCAGAATTTGGCGTAAACAGAATGAGAACATGGATCCATCATGTCTTGTTACCACTGTGCAGGCTGCTGCTGGTGGTGTAATGGTGTTGGAGATGTTTTCTTGGCACACTTTAGGCCCCTTAGTGCCAATTGGGCATTGTTCAAATGCCACGGGCTACTCTAACCGTGTAAATCCCTTGACCATCATGTACCCATCCTCTGATGGCTACTTCCAGCAGGATAATGCACCATGCCAAAAGCAAAAAATAATTTCGAATTTGTTTCTTAAACATGACAATGAGTTCGCTGTACTAAAATGGCCCCCACAGTCACCAGATCTCAACCCAATAGAGCATCTTTGGGATGTGGTGGAACGGGAGCTTCGTGCCCTGGATGTGCATCCCACAAATCTCCATCAACTGCAAGATGCTATCCTATCAATATGGGCCAACATTTCTAAAGAATGCTTTCAGCACATTGTTGAATCAATGTCACGTAAAATTAAGGCAGTTCTGAAGTCAAAAGGGGGTCAAACACCGTATTAGTATGGTGTTCCTAATAATGTTTTAGGTGAGTGTAAATATGGCTATTGCAAGTATTTATGGGACAGTTAAATATATATTCAGTACCACCAAAAGTCACTGGTAAATTGATAGCACTTGTGATAATAATAATAAAAAATTACACTTCAGAGTTTGTCAGTGTGCTTTGACTGTGTGCAGCGGCATAAAAATTAGCTGTGATCTTATAGTAACTG